>NC_134413.1:50151654-50331654 GCF_038048845.1 Mixophyes fleayi | reverse complement strand
ATGAAACCTCTCCCCTTGATCCTCACTAAAATCACCAAGATTATCCGGAAATCTGTGTAAGTGCTGTAAAGAAAGTGTACCTTTATGCTCATATTAGTACCCACATTTTTAAAGTTTGTGAGCACGTTTTGCTGTCTGTTTACGCAAGAAGTTCTTGACAACTAACACATAACTGCATCAGGAAGAAGCTTCTACACCATTCATAAATTTTGTGAAATTAGAATTCTTGATAAGTTTATGAAAATGAGGGTCATCAAACATTCCAGCTTTTACTTTTCTATACTTAGTCCAGGGAAAAAGCTACAGATATATTTAAAGCAATCGCAATCTTTGTCCAAGGCCTTAACAAATTGTTTCATTAGTCATAGCTTGATATGGAGTGGTGGCAGAATGATTTTTTTCCCTCTCACCCGTTAATTGACTTTATTCTTACTTGAAACAATCTGTATATACAAATTGTCACTACAACCACTCCATATACAACTTGACTTATTTACACTAATTGCATGTATTCAAATATATTACACGGACAAGAAACAAGAAAAACACAATAGACAATGCAAACCACTTTACTGCCAACTGACTGCCAAGTGAATTATCACTTATATTCGGAGGGGTAGAATTCTAGAATGATTGTGGAGTGAACACCTAGGTAAGACATTCACGTGTCTCACCTTCCAGAATGTTCTGGTAGATTGCCATACGCACACGTTTTGGCTAAGTTCCCTATTAATTGAGGGTATCCATTATCTCAAGATCTAGAGCCAATTTGAAAAACTACTTTCATTTTGAATTCAGCAAGCACAAATACCCTAAATTCGTTCAAATATCCTTAGCAACTAAAATATTTTTTTATTGGGCTGTGTAATCAACCATTTAATTATTTTTTTAACATTAAATACATAAATCTGTATGTTTTTAATGCGTGCTGTACATAAAATGCATTTTTATAGTTTATCTTGCTTACACATGCTCTGGCATGCATACGTGTCAGTCATCACTATCAACTGCCCTGTAGCTGGTGCTAGGGACATGGCTAAAAACCGCGTACATCAGAGTTGCCCAGAGCTTAAATTGAACGAGTGTGAGTGCGTTTGACCTTAGCACGCCCTTACTGTAGATTTCCAACTTGCGTCGGCCCCTTCCCTAGTCTGTTCTGCCCTTTAAGTAGTGTAATTATCAGCATACATAGCAAAGTAATGCCCCAGTGTGGTTGCTACCACTGCTACCCTTGTTGCTACACCACTGCCTTTACACATATGGCTGCTATGTAAAAGACATTACACAGACGTTTTATATCCTAACGACATACCTGCCATTAGTCTGAAAGGGAAGTGATTTACATGTTTAGTATATGGCCTCACCAAATAAAGGCATTGTGTGTGGTGTAGGTGGTTAAATTTGCCCTGATTTTCTGTCTGGGAATATTGGGATGTGTGTCATGAGTGGGAGTGGCTTATTGGCGCACCCAGGCACAAATCCACTTGCCATGTGTGGTAGGAATTGGGCAATACAATGGTAGAGTTGGTCAGTAGCTTTCTGTAGTCCAGTTTCCAGCGGTAAAAGCATTTAACCCTTAGTTTTTACACCTTCATTGCTATCTGCCAGTTTCAACGGGAATAAATCTATTTTTACTTCATGTGCAATATATAAGTAAATACTTTGGAGGGATTTCAGTGGTACCAAAAGTCTTTGAAGGGTACTTGACCAGGATCCAGTGATTTTGATAGATTCTGTGACCAGGGAGCCGAGTGTAGACACTTTTGAAGGACTGGGTACTGGACAACTGGAGCTGTGTATATGTAATTTTAAGTTAGAATGGAATCAGTGTTCTATAAAGCGAGGATTGTTTCACAGCAGAGGAAGACCCAAGGGGAGGCTTTCCCATTATCCAGTAGTGCGAGAGTCACAGAATGGACACAACACTTTTTCTATAATGTAATTTTTTTTTTTTTTTATCCAAATAATTCTATTTTTACTCATATAACAATTCTATTCTCTCTTACATCTACATATACACATACACAGAGAATTCCAAAGTGTCAATCAACTTCAAGTCTTCAGTTCCCAGCGTTTCACTGACTACACTGGGCTCTGAATCCATCAAAATCACAGACTTTCCTTTTATTACATATTTATCATACATGCACATCTAATGAACAACTTTCTCCATTTTTTTTATACTTAAGTATACCTCCCAACTGATTGTCCTGCCGTCCTGACTGTTGGTACCTTTGTCCCGACTTTCAGAATGTTGGGAGATATGACCCATTCACTGCCGCTCTGCACTGCAGCTGGATGCTCAGAAGGCAGCCAAGGTAAGGAATAGAACAAGACAAAATGTCAGCCTCTCAGTGATGGTGGATAAATCAAATTATTTTTGCTGGGAGAGAAAAGGATGTGCGTCCTTCCGCAAAGCAGGGAACCCCCTCCTAAGTGCACTCTGTCCACACCTTTTATCTCATTTAAACAATCTCATGCTGCATGTGGGTGCAAAGGTAGGTGCACTCAGCAAGGAAAGTCCTGGATATGCCCAACTGCTTCTATTGAATAGTCTAAACTTTGCAACCCCACAGATGATGCTGTCTTGCTACAATTGCTCCCATATTTGCACTTACCTGTAAATTCAGGTACATTTGTGCAGTAATAAGTATCACCAAAGAACATATGCGCTGCTGATTTGCATGTTTGGAAAGGAGTTTTAGCAGCGCTAAAAATCTTTTAACATGCAAGTTATTAAAAAAATTTTTTACTGGGACAGCTGAGTGATGCTGGAGCCCTCTGTGCATACTTGAGCCGGCCTGCAAAGTGGAAGTGGGAGTTCCAGATTCTAAAAAACAATATTAATGTTAAATAAGAAAATAAAACATTTTTAAAAAAATAAAATAAATCCATACTTGCCTACTTTGAGTTGGAGGCCTTTGGGAGATACCGGATAGAGGACAGGGCGCGGTCAATTGCATCATTTTTGAACAGCGCCCCAGTGACAAAATCGTCATTTTGCCGTAGGGCCAAAGGGACACGATGCACTGCAAATTGCGTAATTTTTCTGCCAAATTGCAGGATGCAGGAGACTTGTCTGCTCTCCCGGAGTCCAGGAGACCTAACCGGAATTCGAGAGTCTCTCAGAAATACCGGGAGAGTGAGCAAGTATGAAGAAAACAAATCTGAAAAAATGCTTTATTTTATTTATAAAGCATTTATTTCTGTGGGTACCCCCTGCTATTGTCATCCTGAGATGATGTTGGCAACCAGCAGTTAGCATCAGTACTTGTACCACTGCTGTCCTTGGTAAATCAGCTTCCCCATGCCGTACATGCGGAAGTATCGCTGGAGGGCCCCAGCAATGGCTACCTGCCTGTCATAGACTTTATAGGCTGGGGCTTTGGTAAATAGGAAGAACCACTAAATCATGCGAAAAATCCCCTTTTTGCAGAATTTAGGGCTTATCTCCCTTTAATAATAGACACCTTAATTCGTCGAGAAATATTATTTATGTTAACGATTCTGGAAAGCAATTTGTTAACACACATTGTTCCAACATTACAGTCAGGGCAACACAGGAAGAATACAAAGCGAAATATAGATGGGAGAATATAATAAAAGATGCATTTATATTCTGACCTCCATTTACCCTACGTGCCGCAAATGTCCATGTCCATGCACCTCTCATTGTGATAAGTGATTCCTTTTATAAGCTCCTTCTGAAATGTGTTCCACACAAGGCTCAGACTACAGACTAAGGATTAACGTGGAGTAACAACCTGTGTAAATAAGCACGTACCCAACCAATATTGAGTAGCAGAGAACACTGAAGAATATCCTGCCGAGGTAAGCAGGATAGCAATACTCATCAGTATACGTAATAGGACACATGTGGAAAACACAAGCCATTCTGAGAGGATATAACCAGACACTGTACCACATGAGCCAATCTAGGCAAGAAACCATACGTTCTGCTGAAAGTGGAAGAAGCATGCTATTAGCTGAAGAGAGATGATTGATGAAATCGCTGTAAACATCTGTTGCTAACCACATAATTATGAATGTGCTTAATAAGCAAATTGCCTATTTGAAAAGCACATAAAAATGCACATGTCCACTTCCGTTTGGAAAGTGCCCTCATGCAAAAGCTCTGCATTTCCTTGTGTGACTATGTGCCAATGAAAATATATTTTGTTGAAAAAGAAACATGGAATTTCAAAGTCATCCCTTGTATCATTTATATGTAATTATTTTTTTCTATGTTTTTATTCATAATACTATTCATTACAGTCTTATTTATGCCTTTAAAAAAGTTATGGTTGTAAGGGAAAAACAAGTCTTTATTGCCTGAGCCGCTATTGTACATTTGAATGTTTCATTACATTGATTTTTGTTCATCTAAACTTCACCTGGTTAGTGAAAAAGGTGCTCTGTTGAAAGTTTTTGATCTAAAACACCAGTGAACACGTATAAAAAGTCAGCTAGTTTTGCAGGGAATGGTCTTTTTTTTTGGAAATTACCCTTGTGGGGCAATTATGTCAGTTACAAATAGCGATATTTTCCACATTGAAGCAATTTTCCATCATCGCAGGTTTTTACAAGTTTTAACTGTGAATTTATTGCACAATTCAATTAAATGTTTTGCTTTGCACATATTGGGCCTGATTAATCAAGCAACAGAAATGCTGATATGTGCCGTATTTTGCGTTAAATTGCTCTGCACATTCCCAGACACGAACTATATGCCATAGAACATAAGTGTATTCAATTAATCTTTAAATGTAAATGACACTACAGCCTATGATTTCATGGTTGAAACGGGGTAGGAACTAGGAACATGAACATAGTTAAAATACAGTAAGGCTGTGTCAAGCTTGAGCCAGTGGCGGATCCAGGGGGGGGGGGGGGGGGCGATCGGGGCGATCGCCCCCCCTAGCAGACACTTGCTGCCGACAACTGCACACTATGTGCAGGTCCTTCCAGCCGTGACAGGCAGGGACAGTGTTCTGCCCGGCTGCTCTGATTGTGTTTAAAACACAATCAGAGCAGCCGGGCAGCACACTGTCCCTGCCTGTCACGGCTGGACGGACCTGCACATACTGTGCAGCCGTCGGCAGCCTAAACTGTTAGAAAGGGGCGGGGCCTAAATCGCCCCCCCTAAATCGCCCCGGGTACAGTCGTTTTCTAGATCCGCCCCTGGCTTGAGCACACGCAGCAGTGTCTGATTCAAGATTTGGACATATCTAAGGTACGTGTTTTTCTTTCGTATCACTTGCACCAGCTACAGGTCGTGTGTAAATGCCGATTACCATTGATGACGGTCACATATGCATGCTAGAACATGTGTTTGCAAACAGGAACAACTGTAGAAATGCATTTTATGTACAGTAGACATTTATAACATCCTGAAAAATGTATTTCATTGAAATCTTTTTTTTTTTTTTTTAAAAAGCAACTTTTTAATGTTTATTCAATGATGACTATATTATTAACAGGTGACAATAATTGAATACTATTTGTTTTCTGTTCGTTCTGCCTGGACTTTATCTTCCACAGATGTATTTATCCTGCAATGCATTGTCTGCTAAAGCAGAGCGTACCTAGACTCATATTCAAATCCACTTGTAGTTGAATATGGACGTGTGTATGCATGAATTGCATGCGTTTTTTATTTATTTTTTATAAACAACACACAATACATTAGTTTTGCGTGCCTTAATGAATCAGGCCCATTGTGTATAAAATATGTTATTTGGCAAAACATTGGTGGGAATTATTAGGCAGTACAATATTTGGGGTTTGGTTTAATGAGATTTTCACTCAAAACATCAGATTAATGCTCCAATTGCCTAATAAAGTATTTTCAGTACCCTAATTGCTATACCATCTGTATGCAATATAATAATGACACCTCATGACATAAAATCTGTGTTTGAAATCAAACACTATTACCTCGTAACTTAGTAGCACAAAATGTTAAAAATGAAAAATAGAAATTCTATGACAAAGCCACTGTTAAGACTCAAGCTTAGGGGTAGATTTATCACACCTTCTAAAAGGGAAAGGACAAACGCAGTGAATATGTTGCCCATAGCAACCAATCAAATTCTAGCTACCATATATCTAGAACAATGTTTCTTAAACCTGGTCCTCAGGACCCCTAGCAGTGCATGTTTTCCATATCTCCTTGCTTTAGCTCCGGTGTATTCATTACTAACACATTGTAACAGATCCACAGGTGGTATAATTATTTCCCTTGTCACCTGGAAAAGGCACTGTTAGCAAGGGCAGGCTGGGCTGGGGGGTAAGGGGGCATCTGCCCCATCGGGCTGGTCCCATTGGGGGTTACCTTGGTCTGGGTCACTGGGCCACCTGCATTTATTTTCCTTTAAAATGTTCCTAATAGGCTGCTGAGTCAAGACTTGCCCCCAGGCTAAAATTTGCCAGCCCTCCCCTGACTGTTAGGGGTTCTGAGGACTGGGTTTGATAAACACTGCTCTAGCACATTCTAGAAAATTATAACTAGAATCTACTTTTCCTTTTAGAAGGTTTGATAAATCTACCCCAAAATGGAATCAGCATAACTTACAAATATTTGCTCAGTAGTGAGAGTGTTCGTTATTTACACTGTTACATTATGTTTACAAGCAGAAGTGTTTAAGCTGCTTTGCCCCTACGTGGAATCATATAGTTGTTAATAAATTAGAAAACAATCTTTGTAATTTAGGAAATTAGTATAATGATGGAAGAACCTTTCTTAGTTGCATACATGACTAATCAATGGGCAGGTTATGAAAAATGTTTTCTAAGCTTTTTTAAAGGAACCATTGCATAATAATGTCAAAGGAAAAGGTGTGGAGTTGTGCGGTTGCAATGGACCACCCCACTGACAGCCCTTTTCGATCATGCACACTACCAACCCTCCAATGCACTACTGCTTCTATGTGTTAGGCTGACGGTCTGTTCACAAACTTACAGAACTAGTTGGCGGAGGTCTTCACCTTTAGCAGCTGCCTTTCCCATAGAGCTTTATACACTCACCGGTACTCAGATGTCCCCAGGACTTAACTCCAGGCATAGTGCAAGTTTGTAATACAGAACCGCAGCGGCAGGCCAGGAGGCAGAGTAGATGGCAGCGGATGGTCAGACGTAAGCCGAGGTCAGAGGTCACTAGGAAGCAGAATGGTCCGATAACACACCAAAGATCAGGGTCAAAGGCAACACAGCGGGGTCCAAGGTACAGGCAAAAGGGTCAGGGTCACGGGCAAGGTCCAAGGTACAGGCAGGAGTCATACACAGAAGTCAATCCAAAAGGTTTTCACCAAACACAGCACAGGAGCAGGTTAGCTGACAGGGAAACTGAACGCTATAACCGGCAGGGAGGCTAAGCCGTCCCTGCCTTATATACCCAATGCAGCCAATCAGAGCCTAGCTCTGGAGGTATCCACAGCCCCTGCTTAATAAATGGTTAATTAATTAATTAATTAGCCCGCAGGCTGGTGGGGGTGCTGAGCACGGGCTCGGCTTCCCTACATTCCCGGGATGCAGTGCTGAAGTAGTGCCGTAACTAGAAATTTTGGTGCCCTGGGCGAGACAGGGCACCAGCGCCCCCCATCTAAGTGGGAGTGGCATGTGACACATGGGTGTGGCCAACCTAATGTGGGTGTGGCTAGCACTTTACTGAAATAATTCTTTATATATATATGTGTTTCACAGACTTTTTTTTGTCAAAAATGTGCCAAGCGGTGATCCAAAATAACAGGCAGCGCCTTTAAAATACGTTCATCTCAGTTCACATGTTTATTCTAGTTTAGAGGTACCTGCTTTCTAGGAGGGAGGGAGAGGGAGAGAAAGTTACTTACAACAGTTTGACGCTTCAGCCCTTAAGTCCGTCCCGCAGTGGAACGCAAACTTGCGTTCCAAATGCCGAACTTCCTGTCAATGGAACGCACATGCGTTCCACTGCGGGACGGACTTAAGGGCTGAAGCGTCAAACTGTTGTAAGTAAATGTCTCTCTCTCTTAGGGCTAACGGTATGAAGGCAGGTAGCGGGCGGCTGCTGCGCCCCCTTGGCCTTGCGCCTGGGGCGACGGCACCGCCCGCACCACCCTCGCTACGGCACTGCGCTGAAGGAATTGGCATCCGACCATTGTCTTAGCCAGACCCGGAAGTGACGTCCCGGTCGTCAAGGGGACGGCCAGGATGCTGGGGAGCACAGAGAGCGAGCCGCGGTGGCTGTAAACACTGTCACGGCTCGTAACACTACGTTTGATCTTTAAATACATTTTTCTACCTTCCTGCATATTACCTAATTAAATATTTAAAGCCATTGGGCAGGTGAATGATCTGAAGGCATTTTCCATCTCAGACTTTATAGGCTTGTGATTGGATTCAGACACAAGTAATACTGTCACACACACCAAGAATTGGCTACAATGCCAGAAGGGTGGATAAACTTATAAAGGGTGCCCAGGATCAGAATGACTTACTAAGCCCTAAAGCTAGTCTACAAATATACTGAAAAGTTAGGTCAGTTTTACACAATAAATTCCATCCATACGATTTAAATGAAGAAAACAAACAAAAGTAACACAATTTTCCTTAACTGTGATTTAGTCTGTGTGTTACCTCTAGTGGATGGTGGGTGTTTTGTTTTTTTGCATTTTACTCTACAAGGCTGATGACCACATCTACTTTTGTTGTTATCTTTCTAAGGGGATGTGGTGGCAGAAGATCCTTTATTACTCACAGTTCACACTGTATCACTTTACATGTTGTGATTTGGACAGAAGTGTCAAAAAGTAATATTAAAGTAGCATAAAAGATACATTTAAAGATTTGCATAACATATGGGGAAATAATTAAAAATATATAACAGACTTAATTATCTTAATAGGGAAATTAGCACTTGTGTAGTTATTGTACAGTGGAGCAACTCGCTAAATGGCCTAACAGCAAGGATTAATTTGTTTCCTTCTTTAATACTTGTTACTATTGATCATAGTAAAGAAACTAATTTCCCATTAGCTACTGCATGCCACTCATCATAGGGACAACATGGGCCATGCCGGTATTGGCAAAACCACAATCATCTTCCCTTTCCTTGTACATCTAAACCTATGTGGCCATTGAAACTTGGTACTGATGGGAGGAATACTGCTGTCTTTATAAAGCAGAAGTTGCTGCTCTCCAAAACACTTTATTTATGGTTTAGACATTTATATTTATCTGTGTCATAAGCTCTGCCCTGTCACCTGCTGTCTAAAGATATATTGCAGTATGTTTGGTTTTATTACCCCTAAAATATGTATACTTTATAAATAAAGACACATTAAAACTACTGACAAGTCAAGTGAAAAACATTAGGCAGCAAGTGAATAGACAGTTCTTGAAGTTGATGTGTTGGAAGCAGGAAAAATGGGCAAGCGTAATGATCTGAGCGACTTTGACAAGGGTCAAATTGTGATGGTTAGATGACTGTGTCAGAGCATCTTCAAAACAACAGGGCTTGTGGGGTGTTCCCAGTATGCACTTGTTAGAACCTACCAAACGTGGTTCAAAGAAGGACAACCTGTGAATCGGCGACAGGGTCATGGGCGCCCAAGGCTCATTGATGCTCAGCGGGAGCGAAGGCTAGTCCGTCTGGTCCAATCCCATATTAAGTGGACTGCAGCACAAATTGCTGAAAAATTTAATGCTGGCTATGAAAGAAGGGTGTCAGAACACACAGTGCATCACAGCTTTCTGCATATGGGGCTGCGTAGCCGCAATCCGGTCAATGTGCCCATGCTGATCGCTGTCCACCGCCAAAAGCACCTACAATGGGCACGTCAGTGCCAGGACTGGACAATAGAGCAATGAAAGAAAGTGGCTTGGTCGGATGAATCACATTTTCTTTCACATCATGTGAACGGCCGGTTGGGCGTGCGTTGTTTACCTGGGGAATTTATGGCATCAGGATGCACTATGGGAAGAAGCAAGCCATCGGAGGTAGTGTGATGCTCTGGGCAATATTCTGCTGGGAAACCTTTGGTCCTGGCATTCATGTGGATGTCACTTTGACACATACCCCCTACTTAAACATTGTTGCAGACCAAGTACACCCTTCATGACAACGGTATTCCCTGATGGCAGTGGCCTCTTTCAGCAGAATAATGCACCCTGCCACACTGCAAAAAATGTTTAGGAATGGTTTGAGGAACATGGCAAAAAGTTCAAGGTGTTGTCTTGGCCTCCAAATTTCCCATATCTCAGTCCAATCGACCATCTATGGGATGTGCTGGAAAAATGTCCAAGCCATGGAAGCACCACCTCGCAGCTTACAGGACATAAAGGATCTGCAGCTAACATCTTGGTGCCAGTTACCACAGGACACCTTCAGAGGTCTTGTGGCGTCCATGCCTCGACGGGTCAGAGCTGTTTTGGTGGGACCTACTCATTAGGCAGGTGGTTTTAATGTTGTTACTGATGTGTAACTGTAAATGTATGATAGCAGGTGGAGAAATATCAGAGTGATGAGCCTATCTTCCCAAAAGGAGGAGACCATGTGCTGCCATCTCAAACCATTATACACAGCATTTTGTTTTTGATTCTATAGCCTAGTGTCACTGTATATAGCTCAGTAATTCTGTAACATACAGGATCCCATCCATCATTTTATGGCAAATGTTCTGGATATTAGCATGCCCATAAGCAAAAAGAAGCCCCAAGACTCTTTTTTCTGTATACAGAGCTTCATTACACTAGCATCACCTATATCTGTCTATATAAAATAAGTACATGTAGTGTATCATATCAGTAGTTAAAATTATCCAAACACACCTGCTCTTCTACCCTAGCAGCACAGATATAATATAATATAATATATAATAAACAATAAGTGAGTATACATATAAAACTGAAAAAGGTGAATAAAAAATATTGAACTGCAAACCACCAGCAGAAATCTAGATTATGAAACAAAGTGCAGCCTCTCACCCCTGTTATCCTACCACTATCTGTGTCCTTTCCACACATCTGAGCCTGGACCCCATAAACTGCAGACTAAAGAGTCCTAACCTCTGTTACCATACCCCTATGACACACTTAACCAAAAAATTAACTTACACTAAGAAATAATGACACAGATAACTGCTAAATTTAACTAATTTACTTTGCAATTTATTAGATTATAATTGGCTTAGATTTTCTAATCGGTGGTGGAGAAGGCAAGGATGGTGAGACGACCCAGATTATGTCAAAACTTGCGAAACAGTGTATGGCCACCCGGCACTAACCACTGGTCCAAGGACAACTCATTTACGATTGGCAGGTGCTAAATCTGGCATCAGCTTGCATGCCCCCCCCCCCCCCCCCTCTGGGCTCGCAATGTCCTGCCCATCCAGAGAAGGTCAGGGAGTTCTGTTTAAAGAACCAAGAGCAAAGGTGCTTCGAAGACGGTAGTGCCCTTTGGCCAATCAGCAATAGCACTGTGTGACCGGTTGCTGACTCACCAAATTTGCCTTCCTGCCACAAATCTGTTCCGCAAAGCAAAAGGTTAATGAGATATACTAAACACCAAACATATAGGGAGGGTGCGGTGGGTTTTTCAGCCGGGTAAGAGGGAATGAACATGCCTGGACCCGGCGTACATCCTCTCCAGGGAGTCAACACCCACTCCCATCCCATTGGCTGGAAACTGGAGAGGAGTTAACCCTTAAGCTGCAGGTACCATTTGTTGTCCCTATCATCTGAGTTTAGGGATGTTTCGCTTAGGGCTCTTGTCATAGTCATTAAATAAGTAAATGCAGGGTCAATATATCTATATATAATTTTATGTTTGTGGAGAGTACATAATTGACACATGTATAGGGAACATTATTGAATCCATAAAGTTTTGCATTTTTTGTATTGATAATGTAACATTTCCACCAGGTGGAGCATAAGAACATTTGCAGACATTTCCTAATCTATTTGACACATATCAAGTGGACCACCACCTATACACAGCCATTAATTCAGCAGGACCATGTTGCATCCTTATCAATTTGTTGGGATCAGTGACATCACTGATGGGAAGATTATATTCATGCATATTTGCAACACCACAGGGATTAAGTGCAGTCAGCAGTAGGTGCAAAAGATTAGAGTCCAGTTTTCTCCAATAGGACAATCACGCAGTAGAGGTGAATACCTTGTTTGCATATTGACTAATATATTCTCTTATTTCTGTGCATTATTGGATTGGAATGGAAAAGTTCTGTATAGTTGTATCTTCAGTACATATCACCAAAAGTCAGTCCAGGTTATCACAAAGTGTACAGAAATGAATGTTATTGAATTAAACTGCACTGATCACTGCGAATTAACAGTAGAGTTTTCTGATTTAATATTATTAAAAAAAAAACTGCATATAGAGAAAATGATGGAGATATATTGAGTATCAAAAATGTCCTATCTCGTTGTGCTTTGGCAAGATGATTAATAATGTAATTACCATGTACACATTAAAGAAATACTCAGAGAAGTAAAATAAATCATAGCTGCCAATTCTTGGATATTCTAAGGGACTTCTGAATTGGGGGGAGACCTTTAGGACTCCAGATAGAGCAGACAAGTCTACAGCAAAGGAGCTTACCTACCTAGGTGGGCAGGAATGGGCAATGATGACACAAATAATGTCTGTAAGCCCCACCCACCTCAGGAACACTAAGGGGCCTGATGAAGCAATTAACATCATTATATGGCTTGATCCTACCATTTATTCAAATCACCCACAGTTCTTATCTTCATTCCAACCCTCGTCATCTCCCAGGGAGGAGGTATAAATAGTAGGCAGAAGAAAATTCCATCTGCAGTGGGTGTTTGATCATCCAAGGGAAAATAGTTTTCTATCCCTTAGAAGTATCGGGTATATCATTTTGAGTCTCTGCCCTGTTTAAGTTAACTACACAAACAGGAAGACTCACCCTTCAACACTTAGGGGTAAATTTATCAGGCTGCGGGTTTGAAAAAGTTGAGATCTTGCCTATAGCAACTAATTAGATTCTAGTTATCAATTATTTAGTACATTCTGCATAATGACAGCTAGAATTTGATTGGTTGCTATAGGCAACATCTACACTTTTTCAAACCCGCAGCTTGATATATTTACCCCTTACAATTCAACTTAAGAAAAAGGAGAAAAGAGAATTATAGCAGGGGCACACCGATTTTTGTTTTTTGCTTTGAATATTTTGTTGTTTATGGATCAGAGCTCTTTAAGTAATCAATTTTAATCAATAATAATAAATATTTAATATATTAAATACATTAAGATACATCCTTGGCGTGCCCCTATTATATACACTTCTCTTTTCTCCTTTTTCATAAATAGTAGGCAAGTATGAAGTCAATATAAATGTGTTTCTTACACTGCTATACATTTCAAAGACTGAATAGAAGAAATATGCAGCTCCAATATTGCTTTACGTATAATGGCTATATAACAAATAAAATTATTATTTATTTTTTCAATCCAAATCATGCCCATGTTTACCTCTGGAAATTTAGTGGGGAACAGAGTGGGCGGGGATGGAACATTGCATCGCTGGGCCCCATAGGACAATTTGTGGTAAATCTATTGAGAGCAGAACAGGGGTGTCAGAGTTAGGTGTGTGATCCAGCATGCTGCCCTCCCCCCCTCCTCACCTGCTGGCTCCTTAGCCACGCACTCCCTATTGTTACACCTCTGAGGAGGCTCCCTGATAGCTCTGGAGCCCAAGCACAGCGAGCTGCTAAAAGGAGTGCAGTTCATCCTGAGTCTGAGTGAAAATGTCATTACAATGTTTATTCTTTTATTTCTGTTTTTAACACACAATCATCTAGACCAGAGCTGTCCAATATATTACATAGAGATCTGCATACATGTTACAAATATGTCCTTGCACTGAAAATGGTTCAAAGCATGATGTCATACTACAGAGTTTGTCTGGGATGGTGAGGACCACAAGAGCACCTTGGAGAGCTGCTTTCAGGTTACAGGGCACAAGTTGGACAGCCCTGATCTAGACAAATCCATACTATTTTATTTTTTTTCAATATATTTATTTCAAATGACAGGTTCACTTTAAAAAGTGCCTTGCAAAAGACCCAGCCTTCAAATCTTTAAACGCTCTCTGAAACCGCACCTCTTAATTGAGTCAAAACTAATCCCACTTATACTACTCACACTGGTCCACACTACTGACCTAAGCTCCACTTGTCACACTTGCTTTTCCTGTTTTAACTGTGCCCTTTGCCAACTATATTGTAAGCTCTCTCATGAATCAAAGTTCTGCCTACCTTTTGTTTTCACATCTGAATTTACTTTGTCTACCTTGTATGTTCCTGTTTTATGTGTGCCCTGTTCTCCCTGCTGTACTTCAGAGCACTGTGGCAAATCATCAAAAATAATAATAATAACTTGCCTCTTTATGCACTCTTCAACAGTCTTCCTGATACAAATGAAATGCAAATCTACTTTTATTTCAAAAAGTGTTTATTTTCTGCCTGAAGTTGCTCTAGAAAATGCTATTTATGGTTTAGATTATTATTATGACTGTAACTAACTATATTGCTTGCAGAGCTAAAATGAATTGTTCAGACTACAGCAGAACAGTGCCATCTAGTGGCCAGATTATTTTAAAACATAAAAGTACCTGCCTCTGCAATATTAGAGATGCTTGAAATGGCTGCAAGTATTTTTTCATGAATCCGTTCCTTTTAGAATTAATAAAAAATAAAGTTATATTTGAGAAAATCGATCAGGTTTCATAATGTTTGAGCTAGTTCGACCGTGTTCGAGCAGGTCCAGGCTGGAGCTGGTTTACTTATGTGTTAACTGGATTGAATGTGTTCCAGTTTAAATTGATACGTTTTAACTGTTTTCATTGGCGAAACTGAAATGGCTCAATTCTAAAATCAATTCGCTGTTTGAATTACAAACATGTTAAAACACTTAAATATTATTTAAAAATATTATTAATATATTTTTGAAAACTATAGAGAGATAAGAAACGGATTAGTGTGGCTGCTCTAAGTTATACTGCCTTTATCAAGAGGGACAAAAGTTGAGGGTAAATGTTTGGAGATCCATTGAATAGACCTAATACGCAAACTGTCAGAGGTTTATAAAAGTTTGAAGTAAGAGACGTAAGAATCTGATAGATTTCATTGTGTGTTACCTGCTAACCTTCCCTCATCTCTTCAGAGTCATGCCCCCCTGTATTGATTCTACCACAGATCGTACCCTGCCATATTGATTCTCCATTAGATGATGCCCCCCTGTATTGATTCTACCCTAGATGATGGCCTCATATACTGCTTATCTACCAGATCTTTTTCCTTGTTTTTTTGTCACTTCGGTCATGCTGTTCCTCTATTGATTATTTCCCAGGTCATGTCTCTTTTATTTATTCTCCTAAATTCATGCCACTTGTGACAGGATGGACCGCCTATGCCACCATGTCTGTTGTTGCTGGGAACCGGCTGGGCTTACTTTGCCACCGTTCCCTTTTGTTATCCCAAATGCGCCCTCTTGCCGCAGTAGGAGGGGCTTACATGAGCTGCCACTGGACTTCTTACCGGTATCCAGTACCGGGTTTCTTCTGGGTAGTTGATGCTGCTAGCGTACCTCGTTGCTGGTGTACCTGGGCTGGTACCCCTGACCTCACGATAGATCAGGGCTGCTGTGGATGGATCCCCCCCTGGCCTATCACACTGACCAGGGCTTCTGGGTAGCGGGCAGAGCGGTGGTACTGGAAAGCTTGGGTCCAAACCTCAGACAGCCGGAGAACGGATTAGTTTTAGGGTCTAATCTGCAGGTCACAGGAATACAGCAATATTGAAGATATTTCCAAGCAGGTCTTTGACGCAAGATGTTTATTTGCTCTCACTGATTAGAGGTATCAGTGTTCAAGTCAGATGTTGAAATCAAAAGAACACATTTCAGTGTACAAGTCAGTGCATTTATACCTTTCAGACACATGCTATTTTTAGCATCAGGATATACTCTATTTACACAAACATGGATTTACATGCATTGCAAAGCTAACAAAATTTGCGCTTATCTATGAAATTCACTCTGGCAAAAGGCCACACAGTAACGACACCCTGCTGGGCCTTTGGCCAGAGCAGGCATGACACTTCATCACAAAACTTCGTTAGCCATTCCTGCTATCAGACTCCCTTGCACATATGCCTAATTGGATGTTTCCACTAGCATCCGTACAAATCCTAAACAATGACACTTCCATACTAAATACATCCCAATATACAAAAGACCTCTTGTCCACAAAGGCCTAGTGTATCAGATATATGCATCAGAAATAAGGCATATCCTTTAGTAAGGTGAAAACAGGAAAAAACAGTTTCTACCCTGGTCTCAGAAATAACGATTTCCTATCTCAGAATATATATAACAACAAAAAATAAGTGCCTATGCAATTATATAAATATGCGTTCTGCGCTATTTCCCTTCAATAAATTGATACCAGTCACACCACCTTTATTCATACTTGCCAACTCTCCCAGAATGTCCGGGAGACTCCTGAAATGCGGGTCGGTCTCACGGACTCCCGGGAGAGCTGGCAAGTCTCCCGTATCCGGGAATTACCTTCCTGAAATTACGCGATTTGCGGTGAATCGCGTCATTTTGGCCCTGCGACGAAGACACCGTTTTATCACGGGGCCAAAATGACGCGATTCACCGCCAAAATTACGCTTTTGCCGTGCCCCGCCCCCTCCCGCTCTCCGGTCACTAATCAATTTTGATATGGATACTCTCCATAGGGAGGATCTAGATATCAAGGAGTCTGCACTAATCATTCCTGGTTTGACATCAAAGGTTTGAAAAGCTATTTACATTTGTATTATGATTTCTATCAGTCTGTACTGTGTGAAAGGATGATTCATCTTCATTGGATTGTTTCTATCTGTAAAAGTGTTACTAGGGTGTCTGGGGTTTTAATCTCCTTAATAGTCTGGCAAATGTATGGATTACCATTTATTAGCGTTACTTATGACTATTACTGTCAACCAACTCCTCGCAAAGGTAATTCTGATTTAAGCTAAGAAATATCATTCTTATTTACCCTTAAATGCACAGGACCAATATTCATATAATAACTTATGTTTATCTCTTCAAGAATCACCGCAGACAAGATATAGCTTCATTTAAAATGTGTTGTATTATTAATTAACATTCCAATTATAAAATGTATGCATATATTGTAAAACAGTAAACAGCGTATTTATTCAAGCTTAACGGATTGCGTTTCATACAGTACATTGCAGTCAGTCGCCTGTTTTATAAATATATAAGTCATTGTGTCTGTGTTTTGACTAACTATTGTCTAAAGGTGTGTGAATGTGCGTGTGGAGGGGGAGGAGGGACCTGTGGGGGAGAGAGAGACACACAATCAAGCGCACATTTTAACTCCTTTATATATATTGGCAGCACAGTGGCTAAGTGGTTAGCACTTCTGCATTACAGCACTGGGGTCATGAGTTCAATTCCCTACCATGGCCTTATCTGTGAGGAGTTTGTATGTTCTCCCCGTGTTTGCGTGGGTTTCCTCCGGGTGCTCCGGTTTCCTCCCACACTCCAAAAACATACTGGTAGGTTAATTGGCTGCTAACAAATTGACCCTAGTCTGTGTGTCTGGTCTCTGTTCATGTCTGTCTTAGGGAGAAATTAGTGGTGCTATATAAAGAAATGGTAATAATAATAATATAACATTTTTCCTGCTAGCCAGGGCCTTCCCAGGCCCCATATACAGACCACCATTCCATTAAACTTGGTTTTCAGCTGGGAGCCTTCTCTGCATGTCCTATCCAGGTCAAATCAGCCAACAAAGAGAGCTTCACTTCCTCTTGTTACATGAGATCAAAATCCTCTTTTTTTTTTTTCTGGGTGGAGTTTACCTTTTCACAGGAAACAGATCACAGCCTTTTTTTATATGTTAATTTTGACCAATTAAACAGACTTACACAAACATTCACAGACCTTCTGTTTTTAATGGGGGAGGAGAGTTCTGTGCCTAGACACCTTCTAATTCAATTATGGCTATATTAGAAAATGGAATATCCTTATCACTATCTGCAACATATTTTAAGGAATTACTTGGGGATGACCTTTGTTTTCTACCCTTGGAGTGTGGACCTAACATTGCTTATCAGTTTTTCTGGTTCTAAACTAAAATCAAAACTAATCAGCAGACTTGCATATAATTATCAGCAGAATTGCAAACTCACATGCTAAAAATCAAGCGTATTCTGTTGCATTTGCACTTTATTAATTGCACAATTTAGGTGCTGAGTGTAGCCTCAGTTATTAGCACAATATTTATTTGTTTTCCTATCAGTTCATTGTTAATTTTAACCATCTATGGTTGTTTTGTTTTTAAATATTTTGTGTAATAAGTATGATATGCTGATATAAAGAGCCATCCGGGCAGCACAGTGGCCTAGTGGTTAGCACTTCTGCCTCACAGCACTGGGGTCATGAGTTCGATTCCCGTCCATGGTCTTATCTGTGTGGAGTTTGTATGTTCTCCCTGTGTTTGCATGGGTTTCCTCCGGGTACTCTGGTTTCCTCCCACACTCCAAAAACATACTGGTAGGTTAATTGGTTGCTATCAATAATTGACCCTAGTCTCTGTCTGTCTCTGTGAGTGTGTGTCTATATTAGGGAATTTAGACTGTAAGCTCCAATGGAGCAGGGACTGATGTGAGTGAGTTCTCTGTACAGCGCTACG
Organism: Mixophyes fleayi; assembly: GCF_038048845.1. Lineage (NCBI taxonomy): Eukaryota > Metazoa > Chordata > Amphibia > Anura > Limnodynastidae > Mixophyes > Mixophyes fleayi. The sequence continues at coordinate 50,312,914 of NC_134413.1, read as the reverse complement.
GAATTAGTGGCGCTATATAAATAAATGATGATGATGATGATCCTTGTAAATACTTGCCATTGCTGTGCCAAATTGGATTTCATTTAATTAATATCACCAATTATTCATTAGTTATATATCTTCCCCATTGGGAGATTTAATTGAGATTTAATTTATGTTATTAAACCTGTTTCTTTTTGTTATAATTATTATCAATATCAACACTTTTACAGTTATGGACAGCGTTGTTTAAATAAACATTTTTTCTTTTTTTAGTGATTATAGGGACTTTAGCAAGGTCCTTTATAATAGCTGTGACGTGTGTGTTTTTTTTTCATTTACACATATACATATAAATATTATTTGTTTGCAATGGAATATTTGTCACTCACATCAGTCTCTGCCCCTTTGGAGCTTACAGTCTATATTCCCTAGAACAGACACACACTGCAGCCAATTAACCTACTTTGGAGTGTAAGGGGAATCCGGAGCACCCACGTGAACATCGGGAGAACATACAAACTCACACAGATAAGCCACTGGTTGGAAAACAAACTGATGACCCCAGCATTGGAAGGTAGAGGTGCTGCCCACCATTAGCTGAGCGAGGATTGATGATATGGCAAGCAATAAATAATAAAAAAAACAACAGTAGAGCAAAGAGGTTTGAAGCACTGGCATTTTTTATCAATTATTCAACAGTTATTCATCTCAGGCCCTCTGTCCTGTGTGATATTCATAAAGAACTTAGGAAGACAAATTCCTTGTTTGAGTCATATGCCTTTCAATGTGGAAAAAAGTAACCTACACCGATTTACTTCAGTTTTGCAATCTTAGCCTCTAGACTAGGTTTGCAGTGATAATCACTGCCAACAGGGACAGGGAGACAGGGATGTGTTGTACTGTATTTCATAGAATGTAATAATTACATAAAAAAGTCAACAGAATGTGTCTCTCTCTCTCTAATATATATATATATATATATATATATATATATATATATATATATATATAGTGTTTTATTTTCGATACCGGTGTTGGTTCTAAACCAACTTCATGTTTCGGCTTTGCTATTGGTTAGGTCAAACAAATGCTAAAGGTTTTAGTTTTGGATCTATATTTAATTATAAATTGTGAAAAACAGGTAAAATAATGTCATTTTGAGCTGTGTTACTCCTATATTACTATTTATAGCGTTAACATTAATTTCCAGTCTATTTTCTATAGATCCCTTCACATTGGTCCCAATTTTCACCAGTGTTGGCCAAAGTCTGCAGTGATCTGTCCTAATGAAGGATTTTCTAACTTTGTCATCATTGCATTTGCTTTCTCTGATTTAATTCATAGTTGACTACTCTCTCGGAATGTCCGGGAGACTTCCAAATTTCTAGGAGTCCTCCCGGACTCCCAGGAGAGCAGAGCAACCTCCTGGTTCCTGGCCCGTACGATTAGTTGGCTGGTAGGGGCGGGGCTTAGTGATGCGGTACACGCGTCATCGCTGCCCAGGCCCCCACTATAATAGGCCAAATTGACTATGACACATTAGGCCACGTGACATGTCCCGCTTGACCACGCCCCAAAAATCACCAGCGACATCTCCCTACCCGGAAATAGTTCATATACGTGTTAGTCTTTCACAGATGATGCTCTCCTTGTTACATATTTCACACAGAATAAAGAAAGAGGAAAAGGTACATAGTGTTATATTGTTAAGCCTAGTAGATAGAGTAACTACTTTATATGCACTTACACAGCTGCTTCTTTATCTTTGCAGTCAGTAAGAATAGATGGTGGTTGATAAATCTTATATTGAATACTTCCGGCTTATGGGACGCTGGATGTCCTCAATACGATCTGGATCATATGCAAAGAAAAATGTTTATAGTGTAATAACATTAGGTCACTGTCACAGAAAACGATGCTGATTGCATACTCACATTCTACACTGATGGTTCGCACAGTGGAATGACAACATTTCCGAGGTTGCTGCAGCTTCCTGCAGCTGGTCCTGATCTTTTTTTTCTGCTTTAAAGAGGCGATGGCATGTATGTGCGGTAAACAGTTTTCAAATGGAAAGAGTGGATATGGATCTCTGCTTCAGATTAGTTGGTGTTTGTAAAATTGACAAAAATTCACAGTTTTTATTTAAACAAAAATGGTGGTGGACAGAGCAATGGTCCCAGAATATAATACTTTGCGAAGTTACAGCTTCCTAGTACCTGTCATAAGCTTTTATAACAAGCAGGAGAGGTCTTCACCTATAGCAGCTGCCTTTCCCATACAGTTGAACGCACTCACAGGCACTCGGATGCCCCCAGGACTTAACTCAATGCAGTAAAATCTTATGAGTAGGAACTGGTAGCATGGCGATAGGAGAAATGGGGCTAAGAGCACACCCCCCACATCCATTCAGAAGGCAGCAATAATTTAATTTAAAAAGCTGCGTGCCCGGGCTTCCTGTTACAAGCCGGGATGCAGCCCTGGTGTCAGAGTGACTACACCACTTCTTGGGAACCTCCTCTGCTGCAAGTCTCTTTACCCTAGGGTTGGACGAAGCTTACCCAGGGCAATGATTTTTTCGCCCTCCCACATAAATATTTACGAGTCCCCTGGTTTGATTCAGAAGGGCAGAATTATGACACAGAACATATAAGGTAAAGAAGGTAAGAAAGCCCTGCTCTTGACTACTGATGAATGCTCTGGCAATGTATTGTGTGCCTAATCTTTAAATTTTTGTAGTATGGGGGCAGGCCACTTTCGTATATATATTTTCCAAAATGTCTAACTCTAGTCATTCATACCACTATCCATTGAATAACCTCTGCCTGTTAATTTAATTACAGCCACATGCCCTGGATGCCTAGCACTAGCCAGGACACAGCTGTAGTATAAGGCATCCTGGTTGCCCTGGCGTCAACGAAACTAACCGAGGCAATGATTTTTCCACCCACCCTCCCACATAAATATTTACAAGTCCCCTTGCTTGATTCAGAAGGGCAGCATTATGGCACAGATCTACCTCACTCCAATGACTATGCCATATTTACTTGCACCATTTAACATATCATCTTTTAAATGTCTCCTAATGCCGCTGTCCGTAGTTGTCCACTGTTGTCTTATTGAAGGATTTTGTAAATCTGCCACTGGAGCATTTGCTTTCTCCAATTCAATGAAAAAAATAATTAACCATACTTTACAAATCTCTAACTCCATCATATAGCATAAATCATCATCCATCATATCTCCATCTATACATGTATTCTTTGCCAGGTCCAAAATCTGTCCTAACAACACACATAACAGCGCTGACTACTGAGATACACACCATCCACTGATAAATCCGTGCAGTGAGAGTATAAAACACTTTATTAATTAAAAACAATCAAAACATAAGGCAACCACTGGCCAGTGGAATATTGACATGAATGTGTAAATATCACATAAACATACTGCAGCAGAAAATATCAATCAAAAGACCGTTCAGTAGTGATGGTATACAAACTGTTTAGTCACTGAATGTAATAGTAGCATGATCAAACTATCCCGCAGCATGTAAATCACATAGTCCAATGACCCAATGTGTGCAGACACGAAGTGGGAACAATAATTAGTATGATAGTGTGGCCACACAAATTATAGCTGTTGTTGATATCACCGTAGATAAAACTGACATCCACTTCAGTAAATCATGCACAAATTCCACAGAGGTAGGTGAGAGCCGTCGATCCCCAATGTTGAGTCTCCTAAAGATATTAATCTCACTTACTGCAAGTGCAGTCAGCGCAATACAGATCTAGTCCGCTGATCAGTCCCGTAACATGGTCTGCAGGCGCATACACCTCAATAGGCAGTAGAGCTCTGTGGAGCCTGTTGTACAACAGTGGCCCTGGAAGCCGGCTCTAGAGTGGAGACTTCAGTGTGCGGCTACACACTAATTGTGATTTCATCAGAGGAAGTCTTCCTCTGATGAAATCACCCGGCAGGTGAAGAAAAGCGTCAGTAGACTTAGAGGTTTCACTGAGCCGATGGATCGTTTTAATCTTTGACCCTGCAACTGTTTGCATTCAGCTCCAGAAGTTTGTTATTGGTGATTGAAGATTCTCAAGCCGTCGGATACATACCCACTAGTGGCGCTACGGCTGCGTGTAGCCGCACACTGAAGTCTCCACTCTAGAGCCGGCTTCCAGGGCGATATCAACAACAGCTATCATTAGTGTGGCCACACTATCATACTAATTATTGTTCCACTTCGTGTCTGCACACATTGGGTCGTTGGACTATGTGATTTACATGCTGTGGGATATTTTGATCATGCTACATTTACATTCAGTGACTAATCAGTTTGTATACCATCACTACTGATCGGTCTTTTGATTGATATTTTCTGCTGCAGTATGTTTATGTGATATTTACACATTCATGTCAATATTCCACTGGCCAGTGGTTGCCTTATGTTTTGATTTGTTTTTAATTAATAAAGTGTGTTATACTCTCACTGCACGGATTTATCAGTGGATGGTGTGTATCTCAGTAGTCAGTGCTGTTATGTGTGTTGTTTCGATTTTGTCTCTTTTTTGAGGTCTCATTGATCTCTACAGCTGCAGACACTGCTTTACCCACATCTTGTATTTAATTATCATTTCTCCGTGCGCCAGGTTTTTGTTTTCCAAAATCTGTACTGTTAATTTCTCAGAATGTGGACTTTCAATTGCATGTTAAGACATGTTTTGAGCAACCAAATCTGCATAAATATAAGTATTATACATACTTACATGTGTGGGAAGGGCAACTATTGGCCTATCTTGAATGTCTGTTTTACATATTTCTTACAGGTCACTAATAGAACATATAAATATAATTTATATACATTCCATATTTATATACATGGGTCTTGGGGACCACCTCCGCTGAAAGTCTCCGGCAGCCACCTTAACCCTGTGGTTGGATGAAACTTACCCCAAGTGAATGATTTTTCCTCCCTCCCTCCCCATAAATATATACGAGTCCCCTGGTTTGATTCAGAAAGGCAGCATTATAGCACAGAGAATATAAGTAAAACAAGGTAATCAAAGCCATGCTCTTGGTAAGCAATGACTACTCTGGCAATGTATTGAGTGCCTAATATTTGTAGTATGGGTGCAGGCCATCTTCTTCTCTCAGCATCCTCATTTATTTATATAGCGGCAAGGTATTGAAAGCCATGTTCTTGGAAACCGATGAATACTCTGGCAATGTATTGTGTGCCTAATATTTGTAGTATGGGTTCAGGCCACCTTCGTCTTTCAGAATCCTCATTTATTTATAAAGCGACAGCAAATTAGGTAGCTCTTTACAATTGGATATCTACTTGTCTAAATATCTACTGATGCCTCTATCAAGCTAATGACATTGGATTGTTACTGCCTCTACATAATGCCTGCTGTATAGAGGTTCAAATTTAGTGTGTGCATAGCGTTTTAACATTTTTATCTCTTGCACCTTACACTAAAAATTTTTTTTATATTTTATCCAATGGGCTTGCTTCAGTTGTTGGGCATGGCAGTTGACATTTTTTTGCAGTCACTTGTAATGAGTTGCGGCGATCCGTGGCTCGCTTCTCCCAGCTGCGCCCCGGCTGTCATAGCAACAGCCGGGATGTCACTTCCTGTTTCCTCCATCCCAACCGTCACCATGGCAACGGTTGGGACGCTTTCTAAGCAGTGCCGCGTCCCGGCAACAGTGGGCAGCCGGACGCGTGCGCATGTAGTAATATGATAGCCTGCGGGCTAATTAATCTATGTATTTAATTAGGCAGACCCTGGGGGTACTTTTCAGACAGTGCTCTGATTGGCTGCCTTCTGTATTTAAGGCAGGTGTCAGGCGCTGTCCCGCGATCTCTCTGGGACGGCCGCCTGTTCTCTTACCCAGCGCGTCTGGTTGCACCAGACGCATAACTTCCGGCCACTTGGCCGCCCGACCTCCACAAACTAGCACACCCTGTTGCTAGGCAACGGGACGCTATTAGCCGATCTCCCCGGCGCTGAGTATGACAGCGCTGCAGCGCTGATTCCTATTGGGGCACTCTAGTATTTAAACAACTTCTGGCCCTCTTACCAGTGTTAGAGTATCAGGTCTTCCTGCCTCCAGCGTTTCCTTTGATTACTAGTGTTGCCAGTTCTATATTGTTCCTGACCTTCCTCGTTTGCCTGTGACTTTTCTGACCCGGACCGTTTGACTACCTCTTCTTGGATCTCCCCTTGTACTGCGCTTCCTGAACGTTGCTGACTTGGCTTGCCTCACCATCCCTCCGGATATCCTTGTGTACCTCCTATTCCAGAACGTTACTGACCCGGCCTGTTTGATACTCCTCTTGTATCTCGCTGTTGACTCGTGGAAGGACCGCGACCTGCGTGTCCCTGCAGCGGAGCCCATACCTCCTTGCGGGGATCCCTGGTGAATACCAGGGGCACGTTAATCTCCACACCTTCCTCTGAGTTGCGCCAACAATAGCAGGTACAAATATAGTTGTGACAACAGGCAGGGCTTAGCCTTCCTGCTGGTTATAGTGTTCTCAGTCTCTGTTGTTGCTGACCTACTATTTTGTCTCCTGACTTTGATTGACCTCCTGTTGTCACCCTTGCCTGTACTTTCGGTCTTGCTTGTTTGCCTGTTGCCCTGACCTTTGCCTGTATACTAAAGATGAGCGGGCTCGGATTTCGCTAATCCGAGCCCACCCGAACAGTGCGGATCCGACAGGATCCGAGCACTGTTCCGGTACTTCCGGCCGCCAAAGGAATCCAAAACGAGGCTATGACATCCAAGTCTCGCGTCGGATCTCGCGAGACTCGGATGTCATAAATGCCCCGCTCGCGGCCGTCATCTTCATTCTCCCTGTGGTTACAGAAGAGGGAGGTTGTTGAGATCCTGTGCTCTGTCCTTCTGATTAGTTTAGTAGTCAAGTGGTGCTTTGTCCTGCTGAGTCCAGTAGTACTTTGTCCAGTGCTCTGTCCTGCTGATTAGTTTCGTCAAGTGGTGCTCTGTCCTGCTGAGTCCAGTAGTACTTTGTCCAGTGCTCTGTCCTGCTGATTAGTTTCGTCAAGTGGTGCTCTGTCCTGCTGAGTCCAGTAGTACTTTGTCCAGTGCTCTGTCCTGCTGATTCCAGTGGTGCTTTGGCCAGTGTCTGTCCTGCTGAGTCCAGTGGTGCTTTTGTCCTGTATTTTTTTCTGCTAAGTCCATAGTAATTTGATAATTATCCAAAAATCTTAAAAAAAAAAAAAAAAAATGCAAAAAAAAATAATTTAAAAAAAATATAAAAAAATAATTTAAAAAGTATAAGAAATATTATAGAGCAATATATTCTTGCAGTCCCAAAAAAAGAAACTGCAATCAATATTACTACGTTTACTGTTTCTGCAGTCCAAAAAAATAGGAACTGCAATTTATATTACTATGTTCACTGTTTCTGCAGTCCCAAAAAATAGGAACTGCAATCTATATTACTACGTTCACTGTTTCTGCAGTGCAGAAATATTAGTATCAGATATTGAACTACGTTCACTGTTCCTGCAGTGCAGAAATAATAGTATCAGATATTAAATTACGTTCACTGTTCCTGCTACATCAAAAAAGCATGAACCTGCCCTGCCATCAACTAAAACAAGAGGTAGTGACAAGCTTGAACTCCACCCTCTATATGCTGCAGAAGATGGAGGAGCAGCAAAAAAGCCATTCAAGCCTACACAGCCACCTACGATGGGCCACGTGTTTGTGCCGCCCACTTGTGTCGCTTAGCTTAGACATCCAGCTACCTCGGTGCAACCTTTTGGACTAAAAACAATATTGTGAGGTGTGAGGTGTTCACAATAGACTGGAAATTAGTGGAAATGAATGTTATTGAGGTTAATAATAGTGTAGGAGTGAAAAAAAAAACGAAATATGGATTTTAGCACTTTTTATGCTTTTTAAAAAAAAAATCAGAACCCAAAACCCAAAATCGGAACCAAAACCTTTCGTGGGATGTTTTGGCAAAATAAATCAGAACCCAAAACCTCAAGCTAATCAAAACCCAAAACACCAAAAGTGGCCGGTGCACACCCTTAATGTATACTGGATTCCGCTATTTCACTTGTGGCCCTGACCTCTGCTTGAATACCGAATTCCTCTGCCTGCTACGGACACCTCACCCTGGCCTGCCACTGACCATCCACTCCAGTCTGGGCTACCGCCTCTGGTTCCATCTGTGCTACATTCATCATAGATGAGCTTTTACTACATTAAGCCTAAGACCTGGGGGCATCCAATTACCCGTGAGCACATAAAGCTCTACGGGAAAAGCGACTGCTAAAGGTGAAGACCTCGTTACTACCCATTCTAAAAGCTCATCTTGGTGGTCGTTAGCCCTAACACTGCTGCAATGGCCTACTGAATGTCGAAAATACCCAGAAAAAACCCTCACACACATGACCCTTCCAAAATAAAAAGTATTGAAAAATGGAAACATTTTGAATACATAGCATTTGTTTTTTTGGGGGGGGGGGGGGAGATGTTGCTGCTTGCTGACCCTCACAAACAGCATTTTTTAAATCTAGAATTCACTGAATGACCCTACCAAAATAAACAAGTATTGAAAGACTACAATATAATAGCATTTTTTTAAGGTGTGAAACTGCTGCTGAATCTCACATGCAAACACCCAGATTTTTTAAAATCATTTCAGTTGTCCCTGCCCCACACAAGATTATTTTCACTATAAAAATTTTAATATTTTCAATGCATTAACAACAGCCAGTAGCCACTAGTCCGTGTAAAGTGTACTTAAGATTGAAATTAAAAGCAATTGTTCAGCAATCTATTGTAGCTTATCGTTCTCTACAGAACTGCTTTACAATAATGACAGAATTCTATTGTTTTCCTATTGCTTTCCTATGTCCCTGGTTCACCATTAATGCTATTTTATCAGCAGAGCACCGCAGCGAACCTTCTCCCTACATGTTGTCTGCTCTAAAATGGCAGAGAAACTTGAGAAAACAAGAGTGGACTATATATACAAAAGATGGCGATCCAAAAGTTTTGCAAAAAAATCACGGAATAGTAATCTTTCGCCTCCTTTTGAGATCCATGTTTGGTGGGAAAAACCAAGTCATGACTCGGTTTCACTCGAAACCCCAACGTCGGATTTCGTCGGATTTGAAGTAATCAGAATCCCTCGTTTCTAACATTGCTGTTTTTGCCTTGCAAAGTTACCGAATATCGTCGATTTGCAAAAACCGTGGCATAATACATTTACCCCGTAGTGTCTCTTTAAAAGGATGTTTAGTGTAACGCACTTGGATTTTTTCTTTCAGATAAACCAATGTTCCCACTAAAAATGTTTTAGTTTGTGGTAATATATCTAGCATAGGCTTTAATAGGAAAGATACGTTACATCTGCTCAGCAGTGATTTTGAATTAGATTACGTCTCCATGACAGATTGAGGAAGTCTCCTCAGTCACTGTCGCTTAGCACATCGTGAATCTTTCCCCTGCCTGCTTTGGGAGTCTGGATGGTGTCATGCTCACTTTGTTCAACATCAATATTTAAGTTAAACTATTCAGGATGTTAGGGTAGTCTTTGAGGGAATGAGCAGACAAACTTCCCAGCCTGGTTGTGATATGTTCCCAGAGCAGCTTATAATTATTTCCCAGCCGGTAGAATTTGTGCAGAATACAAAGGGTAAAAAATGTAGTATTCAAAAGTTTGCCTCCGTAAGATGCATTTCTGAGTCATACTTGGATGTCCTTTAAAATTCTGTTATAAACACATGTACAATATATTGCTCTTAAAGCCATCTCACCTTTGTTCACAACCCATAAAAGTTGAATGTAAATGCATTGTCCATTGCAATGTGAACAGGTGAGGTGAAGTACAAGACTTTTCCTGTATATTTACACTTTGCCTGAAAATAATTTGTTTCTTATATATGGCATTTACTGTATGTTGTACAGGGAAGAGCACTGTTATGAAAATAAAGACATTTTATTTTGTGTAATTTTTATTTCTATTATGTACTATTTAACACGTCAGTTTGTAATGCATAGAAACAAGATAAAGGTTATTCCAACCCACAGAAGTTCCATATTAGTTGCCTCAAATCTTTAGTTATTTTTATTAGATATCTTTTGAACTGTAGATATTTATTATTTACTTCAACACTATAATTTCCATGGCCAGGAATAGATCTCACTATTGTGCTAAAAAAGGAAAAACCATCTGTGAGGAAACGGGGTGCTACTGGACTGAGAACTTTGTATTCATCACCCGTTTCTCACGGTTTAATGTACTTTTTAATCCTTGGCCCAGTCTAAGTATATACACCAGAGCATCGGTGTATTATGTGTATTATTATTTCATGTTATTAGGTACATTTTGCCCATACTATTACCTGCGATATTGTATGTAGTATAAATATAAAGAATATTGCCATACTGTGTGAAAATAGTCATTTTGCTTGTGTTAGCTAATGTAATTACCATTTGTCTCCAATGTCCATTGTTATGGGGGGCAGCTGAGATTTGGTTTGTAATCAGAACAATGTCTGAGTTAACTAGTTGGCAGCCCATGTTAATTAGCTAGGTCAACAGATAACTTGAGAGGTAATGAGGTTAGAACTTCTACTCATATGCAATGTGCCTCCACAGTAATATATTGGTTGAAATAGCATGGGGAAATGTATCAATATGTATCAATATAAATGTAATTGTATCAAAAGGTATCACAGACTTATATTGTGTAACCCTGCTGATATAATGTGTCAAAAGTCTTATTGTTTAAGTCTTGTTGCTCTCCTACCTCCTGTTTCCATCACTTTTAACTGCTCTCTCCAGCTACTCTGCTCACCTCCTCTCGGTCCCTCTGCCCTCTGTCTCCTCTCGCTTCTCTCCGCTCCCCTCAGTGACTCTCAACCTGTCATCTGTGCCCACCCTCTTGGGCCATGGTTACCTGCCTATACTCACTTTTTCCCTCCCTCCCTTTCATGCTATGCCTGAGCCCCCAGAGTTATAGTGCTTACTGTTACTTGTACTGTGCTGTTTCACCTTGTACTGTGCCATTGTTTGTCCCTGTACGGCGCTATGGATACTTTGTGGCGCCCTATAAATAAAAATTAATAATTAATTAATATTGTTCCATGTAAGCGTGCAGTGTCATTCCTTGATGTACTATTCTAACCCCATGTGTAGTATATCCAGCCAAAACAGCTAATTGAGTCAAGCCATTCTATTGTCTAATCAAGGTAACAGGGACAGTATGTCTAGCAGCTAAATTGTTGACTGGGAGACCCCTTCTGTAAAGGGGAGGTTTGAGACATTTGACCCTACTTCCTGGGTATACAGAAAATAATATAGGGCCAGGAGAATGCCAGGGGGGCTATTCTAGTTTGGAGGATCCTGGTGTAGAAGACATCAGTGAAAAGGACTCTGGGCCAGGCATCGTGGTGCCGCTGGAGGAAACCCTACCAGGACAGGGGCGGTGTGAGCCAGTATCCCAGGCTGGGGGACACCCTGACTGTTTTGCTAATCGGTAGTGGTAATATTGCGGGAGGATAAGACCCTGAAAGAGACAGAGATTATTACTTTGGAGTGCTGACTGCAGGAGGCTGCTGGAGGATACCTGCTACCATTCACCCTGTAACTTGTGAACGTCTTGTGGTGTTGTGCTGTCGTAATAAAGTCTTATTTTGGATATATCCTGGTCTACCCGAGTGAGTTGAATCCCACAGAGGGTAACTTCCATCCCAGCTAAGGGTGGTATCCTCACACCATCCTTACATTATTATTATTATTATTAGTATTGTTATTATTATTATTATTATTATTTTGTTATGGTTATTATTAATATGGTTGTTTAAATTTAATTTGCAGGTCTCCAAATTCTTTTTGTGGGGTTGCGTGTTTAGTTTTCATTCTTATAGGTCCACAAATAAACATATTCTTAAGAAAGAGCATATATTATTGCAGTTAACAAAATACAAATAAATAGCAAATTATCACTTTTGGATCACCCTCTTTTAATTAATTACAAATTGTACATGTTTATTATAACATACTACCCGTTGGAGTCTCATTTATGTATTAGATAATCTTGAAAGTAAAGGTATATTTATTTCATGTATAACATAACAAAGCTGTAATGATATTGCAACACTGGCACGCCCAAGATGACGCTCACATGTTATTTGGATTCTAATAAAGCCGTCTTCTTTATTTGTCAGGATGGCAGACAACTTACACATAAACAAACAATTCTTTGGCGACCACCTGCCTATTATATCGGCCAGCTCACCCACTCACAGGGAATACAAGTCTTATGAATTCTGAGGTCCTACCCCAGCTCTAGCCTGATTTACAGGGGGCAAACCCACATCTTCTTCCCCCCGAGTCTGACCCCACCCACCTCCTCGGATAAGGGTAGCTGAACAGAATAAGGCCTCATTATAGCCATAACCTGGGGCCTGCTAGCTGTAAGGGAAGATTATCTGATAAACCCATGTGGTAAATCAGTCACTTTGCCAAAACATTTTTTTTACAAATGCAAATAGATTGTTTTCCATGTAAAATGTGTTTTGATAGAGCAAAATATCATAAGATATCCTCACAGGACATGAGAAATAAAGCATAGTAAAAATGCTTTGTGGGAGTTCCGGAGACCCCCTTTTGTCGGAAAACTGTCAGAAGCACTTCCCCACATTCTTAAATGTACCATGTGTGTAAATGTGATAGCTCTCCTCCTGTCTTCTTCTCCATTCCAACCTCATTCATCTGTGCTTCTTTTTATTATGCCTCTTGCATGTTCAATATGACACTTGTTCGATACCTTACTTATTACATCTTATGTAGAGTATTATGCTTAATTTATTGCTATTCTTACATTTTTGCTTCCTGTATTTTGCCTTAGATTGTTTTGTATTTTGCCTGGAGGTTTCTGTTTTTGCAATATGTTCTATTTTTGCATTCAACCACACTGTGGAATTCTGTGACGACATATAAATAATCAATAATAATAATGATATATTTTACATGCAATTGTGATACATGTGTCCCTAAGAGAACTATAACCATCCTGGGGGTGCCTAAAACAACCCCTTTGTCCCTTATCCCTTGTGTGCTGATAACCTTAGCCCAAACCAAGATATCCTGGTATTATCAGCGAGGATGAGTGACCACCCTAATCCAATCAAACTGGCAGTCTTGCCCATAAAAAGATAATTAATAAATTAAGGGAATAAACAATGAAAGGGACCAAGAATTCCCTATCATAAAGTACTCATGGACATTTTGTTCTCCGTCTGTCCTACACTATTCTGTGGAACTCTTATCTACAGACTCAGCAGATTCAGGATCAGCAGAGATCCCAGGGAGAGAAGAGGCAGACGCTCAAACCATAATCAGCTCCTCAAGAAAAGACCCACTAATCTACACCTGCCTGGGTTGTCTCCCCACTTTTACCCCGAACACTCCAGCATGGGAACTGGGGAAGGTATATGAAGTGATGGACAGAATACAGAAAGAGACTCGGGATGTACTGGCCTATGATTACAGTTGGACTGCTACTGTTTGTTGCAAAGAAGAGGAAGGAAGGGAAACAGATCTTGTCCATATCCAAAGTGCCCAGTAAAGCCTGTTGGACTTTGAGCCAGTGTGTGCCCGCTGAAAGCAGGGTGATAGCTGGGCTGGCCTGATGTCAACTCAGCAGTAAGGTGGAAATGGATCAGTGAACGTTTGGTCATCAGCGAAAACTTAACCAAGTTCTCCTGGGATAGCACTCTATGGGGCATATTCAATTCCGATCCAATCCGCGGTAACGCGCGTTACCGCGGAAAATGCGCAGTACTGCCGGTAATACGGTACCGCAAGAACGTGGATTTTCGTACACGGCCCTATGGGCTGCGAACGAAAATTCATGTTATTGCGGTACCGCGGATTACGTTCGCGGCCGTTCTGGCGTGATCCCGCGAATCGGGATCGGAATTGAATATGCCCCTATGTTTGATATGTGTAGTGCACTGCACAGGATGGTTTGAATATTTTATTGTTTAAAGTGATAACCTTTTTTGGTTAATTTTTAAAAAAAAGTTATATTCTTTACGAAGGATATTTGCCTAGATGTGAAGTATTAACTCCTATAACAGTGTTGGGGCCAAGGCAATGAGACTTTAGCTTAGCCCAATTGCATTGGTGAAGAGCAGTACCTGGTAGTCATTGGGGACACTTTCTGCCATCCGGCACAGGGTAATTAACTAAGGTACACTCTTGTATTGTGACAAGGAACTCCATCAAAAATGCACAGACTTTGTCATTTGAAGTTCATTGTAATATCTTGTTCCCTAAAATGTCTTTTCATTTTTGCATTTGGGAGCATAATCGGCTACAATATCGCACATTCAGCATAGATGGCCTTACTCTGCTCATGACTGACCAGCTCCTTCCATCACAAAGAACTACATTTTGCTAGTTTAAGGGAGCTAATCACTAACAAATTGCAAATGTGCAGTAACCCATGTCACAAGATCCGGTTAGGGCTTCCAACTAATACAACATGAACACCCACTCTAAAGTGAAGGACCTAATATCCCACACACACAAAGTAACAGCACTTACTGGTAGCAAATTGCAATGTCTCTCAACAGGCATCTGACCTGCTCCCCAGGTATTGAGAGACTACAGCCTTTAACAGTATCCTTACAGGTGCAACTCCTGATGAGCCAGCAACTTGCTAGATGGTTGAAAGACCCAAAATGGGCCTTATGAATGGAGCCCACCCTATATCTCCATTCATAACCCCAGAGACCCAACATCAGCTTTTTCTACAGCCGAAAACAATTTTTGGGAAGTTCTATCCCAATCACAAACAATCTCCCTGGGGTTTTAAAGCACATATGACAGAAACCTGGGACATATATATCTGCCTTTAACCACTTTCCCAGTGCTTCTTTTACACCCATAATTATTCACTTTCATCAAGTAAAAAATGTAAAACAATTATATAACAGGTTACAATGAGTTACTGCACACATGCACTTTTTTTTTTTTTTTTAAATCAGGTACTGTTTTATTGAATTTTAGTACATAAAACAGAAAACAACAAAACATAACATACATTGCATAACATTTGTCAGCCAATTAACAGAGTCCCAAGATCACCCATATGAGATCAGTGCGAGTGTAGATGCACATGTTGAAAATATAAGTAATACCAAATACAATATAGAGAAAATGAAGCACATGGAGCAGGTTCAGATTTAAAGGAACAGTCATATGCACACATATTTGAATATACAACTATCCTGTGTATAACCTCATCAGAGATATCGCGTAAAGTAGCAATCTATCAGCACCACAATAATGAGATTAAATTAATATATTTAATTTAATTTAATTTCGCACCGGCCAGACCTAGCGGAGATCTCACACTTAATTATCAAACATCCTGAACCTTTCTTCTTTTTCTGTGCTTGGACTCGTACCAACACATGCACTTTTTTAACATATTAGCCCAAAAAGATTATTATTCTGAGTGTATTCTATTACCAAGGTTAGAGAGAGAATACATAAACTGTGTTTTATACACATTTACTAACTACAAAACAAGTAACTATGTTTACATCTAAAAATATCTTACCACTGACAGGGTTATCATTGGCAATTATAATGCTTTGATGTATAGGGCAAAAGGAAACAAGCTCTATTACCAACGAAAAAAGCCATCACTCTTCCATGAACAATATATAGGAATACCAGAAGCATGTATACTGCCTTTGGGTGGAACAGACCAGATCACTGTGCTACATATTCTTCATACATCAACTCCAGATAATTAATTTCTCTTACAAAGATAGTAAAGTTTACCCTCCAATCAGTACTGACCTCCTACTTATCTGTCAGTATGCTCCTGATAATCTGTACCTTGCTATCTGCACAGGCGCTTGCTCTATATTTCTGGTGTTCTCCTTGGAGTAAGTCAGGAGACTCAGGCCAGTTAGGGACAATGATTAGTTTGAATCCTGTGACCGCCTCCAATGAGAAAGCAGGAAATATGGAGTCTGTGCTGAAGATATCAAAGCCACGCCAGCCTCACAGTAATTAAATTTATCATAAATTGAAGAGAAAAAAAAGGCGACGTCAAAAGTAGTGGGCAGGGCTATCTGGCAGTGGGGTCCACCAGGGATTTTCCCCTTTGGCTGTGGCTCCACCCATCTCTGTCTTGAAGTAACTCTCTTTAATACACAGACATGTGTTTGTTCATCAGTGAGATCGCTTGCCGGAATCGCAAACAAAATAAAATAGCAACACAGGTTCTATGAAGGACATTATAAATAATTATGGGTAGATAATAACATGCAATGATACAATAAAACAGCACATGCTGGAACAAACTTTCAAACTCAGCTTCTAGCTACTATTACAACCCAGCCAATAAGGTAGTGGCCATCGTGACGCACATAAATTAGTAACTGTCCTACTTCTGGCCAATGGCCAAAATGGGCCTGTTGTTGCCCACTTATAGTTTGTTTAGGTCTTTATTACACAAATACAGTAACAGTGCTGGCTGTGGGATTAACTTCCATACTCCAAATAGACTATAGTAACTGTATCACACTCAATTCAGTACTCAATATTTTGGTACCTTGCAAGGTATGACCCTGTGTTGGATTCACACTGGGTCCTCTATTGTTGCTTCAGTTTTTGAGACGCTGCAGGCCCTTTGCAGTTGGACCGAGGATCAGCTGAAGGGTCAGGGAATGATTGAACACTGAAGATGGCTAATCATGGGCATTCTTTGCAGAGCACACTACCCTACTGCCCTCACTTCACACAGGTCCAGTCAGGAAAAGGTAGATGACCACTCTGTATGGCTTTTGTGTCCCATATACCAGCATTTCTTATGATGCTATGGGATATGAAGTCTTTTCTCAGCGAACCAATCTTGAATGTCTTGTAGGTACACTGGGGCAGCTCAAGGATCTACCTGTCTAATAACTTCCAGTATGACAGGGATACATTCAGAAACCCATGTATAAATGCAGATTAAGGTAGAAAAAGGACTTTCACATTGTAAAGCCCATGTAATGTCTACTCTGGTCTCTTAATGATAATTTATACCATACATAGTTATGTTTTATCATGATCTACATATCTCCAACTGAATCTGCAATCTGCCTTTTTTGTTTAGAGCCAGAAATTGCGTGAAGTTTTTAACCTGGACTTCCCTGAAAACAACTTCCTTGCCAAAACTCTATGTATTGTCACTGGCCCGGATATGGTGGATCTTACATTTCATAACTTTGTATCCTACAAGGAGAACGTAGGCAAGGTGCAGTGTTACCATACCTTAAAAAAAAATCCTTTGTTTAGTATGCTGTGTAGTCTATGATTCTATAGTTGCTCTTTGGCCATTTACAGTTTTAAGGTCTGAGTCATTAAGGAGAGCAAAGCAAATAAAAGAGTAACTTTGCACCTTGACAAAACCATGTTGTATTTGGGGGGGGGGGGGGATTTAAAATGTGGGGACAGATTTATAGTTGAGGTAGGGCATGTCCTAGATCAACTTTAAGTTTCAATGTAATAATAAGGCTATCAAGTATTTTTGTTCTACATGAAAAAGCAGCCAGTATTTTCCTTACATGCAAAATAATAAACTAATTTGCACCCCTTGCATTGTAACATGGTTTGTCCAGGATGAAGTTTACTCATTTTTTTTGCCTTGCTCTCCTTAATGACTCAGGACCTTAACGTGCAAAAAAATATTCAGTGGCATTCCCTGACAAGGCAGCCCACTACACTGAAATAATAGCTGTGGTTCCATATCATTTCATTTTGCTGTGTATAACTACTGCTCTTTTAGTTGGGTACCACCACCAAAAATGTGTTTCTAATTCAATTTCAAACTTAATAAATAAGAATTGTTCAGTTTAATTGATAAAAACCAAATCTTGTCCGGAAATAAAGTGGAAATGATGACTTACAGCATGTTGCTGGGAACTTTTTAAACATCCCCCACATACACAGTAATACAAAGGGGTATATTTACTAAGCTGCAGGTTTGAAAAAGTGGAGATGTTGCCTATAGCAACCAATCAGATTTTAGCTGTCATTTTGTAGAAGGTAGTAAATAAATAAAAGCTAGAATCTGATTGGTTGCTATAGGCAACATCCCCACTTTTTCAAACTCGCAGCTTAGTAAATCTAGCCCAAAGTGTCATTTCATGCCTCAGATCTGGACTTGGCTCCAACTATAAATGAGGGTCTAGACATGTCAATATATATATATACAAAATCACATAACTTGGAAAGCAGCATTAATAAGTAACATAGAGGCTTTTTTCTTTACTATAACTGATATATTGTTTACAGGCCTGGGCTACTGATATGTTGACAATTGTCAGAAATCCCCTGCTATACAATGCTTCCCGTTACACATTCTATGAGAAAATGTAAGTAGTGTGTGCATTTAATGATGTATATTGTAAATAAAAATGCAATGTATATATTTTTGTGTATTTTCCCAAGATACATAATTGTGCTTCAAACTGTAACTTCATTACCATTTAAAGAATACAGTCAATGTTGACTGACCCTATCATCTAATTTTGCTGGAGCTTTAAGGGGCTTATTTATTCATTAATTATCATTTGTCATCGCAACGATCACAGATCACAGGGCCGTTTAGCAAAACATCATCCCAGGACAGCGCATCTGATAGGAGGCTGTCCCGTCAATGACGTTACTTACCTTAAAACTCAGGTTACTATAGCAAGGGTGGCTTAAGGTCACGCATGTGCAAAGCCACCTTTTTGATAGTAACCGGAGGGGAGATCAGGTAAGCTGCGATGAGGGATCTAGAGATCCCTCTACCACCATGTTCTCCCCATAGGCTTCAATGGCTTCAGTGGGGACAAATCATGGCAAATAGCCATCCCCATAGATGCTTTTGCAGATAACAGTGTTACTTTATAATGTGGTTAAAACTGCCGTTTTTGGGGGGGATTTTCAGCTCTTAAGAGCTTCTTACATAGGCCCCCTTTTTTTACAGTAACTGCAGAATACTATCAGGATTCACATCTAATCACACTTTCTGGAGTATGCTAGAACTTGCATCTTGTGCAGAGCCATAGAATCAGAATATATGCTGAATAACACCAAACATTCGTTCTACTAAATCACATTGCCATAACAATAATGTCTATATTGCAGTCTTCTATTTTCTATAGCGATCTTGGCATTCATTAAGAGTACCTTCAATTGTAGCAATTTTAGTTCTTTGGTTAACATTTTTCAATGTTAACCATTGATGAATTGGCAATAATTGGGATTAATAATTGCCAATTCATCAATGGCTAAGATTGAAAACAACAAGCCAACTTGAATGTACAGCAGCTCGTAAAGTATATCTATGTAATTCAAATTATAAATTGTTCATGGCTCTCTGTCCCTCTCTCTTTAGACATGTGAAGCTCACACTTCAGCTAAATGCAGAGGGAAAGATCCCTGTACGCAAGTAAGTAAAAAGTAGCCACGGTTAGAAAGACATGGGTTATTCCTTTTCATAGCTACATTCTGCGAGTGGCAGGCTAATATAGGGTATAATTATTATTATTGTTGATTTGTGAGGCGCCACAGTGCTCCTCAGTGCTCATGAAAGATCTCACAATCCAGTGGGAAAAAAGTACAACTGAGATAAAAAAAACCTCTAAACTGGCTGCTGCATATTTCTTTAGGTATATTCCTTTACTACACCTCTGATATACCAGTGGTCTATGCAGATAATTAAATTGTCATTCCACTCACTACTAAGCTGCAGTGCGAATCAAACAGTTTATATACCATTTACTAGAACTAAGGATTGTTAGTAACACAAACTTTCATAGTAATACTGGCATGCTGAATATACATTACAAAGTATCTCACCAGCATATTAATTTATTAACTGTTTGACATCTGATGAAAAGGTACTGTACTTTATAAACTTATCCTGCTAATATAACTTACACAATCTGAGCTCTACAACTAATAATCACAATTTGATCTCCATACAATGCAAAATGCAATTCGTATCTGGTCACTGTGCATCTAGAGTTAAGTGAACCCACTCTCAACTAGCAGAGGGATTGTTTACTACAAAGTAGAACCTGCTATCTTCAAATCATGTTTTTTTCCTTCTTGGACAGTGTTTTCCAGATGTTTCCTGCAGACAGGAAGAGAGTGGAACAGGCTTTAAATGCTTGTCATCTATCGAAGGGGAAAGTGAGTGCCGTACATTCAGATGCTTTTTGTGTTGACCTAATATTTTTGGTTATATAACATAGCTATGATTCAGTAAATTAAATAAAGAAGTCAACTTATGATGATTCACTGTTCACGAGTTCATCTGCAGCAAAGACAAATAAACAGTGTTAACCCTTTTTCACGGATGACAGATATTTCTGTGCTAGATATAAAGCATTTTATGATAAACCCAGTGTTGAATTAGCAACTTCATGTGGTTGGATTTAAAAGTTATTGTGGACCTAATCTATTTTACCACTGACTTAGTAGAAATCCCTTACCAACAGTGTAGTGGTTAGGTGGGTTTCCATCTCCACTGATACTCCCCACCATATTCGATTTACCATTGGTGCCCACTGTTTAATTTGCCTCCAGATTCCGGGAAATATTGAAACATCCATATGTCGACTCAGTTGCCACCTTCAATATACACCTCCCACAAGGAGTAGCAAATTCATGGAGAAAACAACCAGCACATGTAGCTGAAAGCACAACACATGCTTGGGATAAACAGAGGTCTGTAGTCACCATTAATAAGAGAAATGAACAGACTAGAAGGAACTAAATTGGTCTTGATTTATACTCAAATTTATACATTTGATAGGAATTTTGTTGTTTGCCTGAGTGTCACCTAGACTGCATATTTCTTAGCATTAGCACCAGTCTTTGTCACCATTGTCTTCTTTCATTGATTTATACTCAACTGACTATGTTTCTGTGTTATTAATAGACATCGCCTTTACCTAAAAATATTAAATAATTTTCCTCCTCTGTAAATAATAGATTAATTTATTTAAGTAGAATGTACAGATTGCTTTGTTTAATCCTACACTGCTCTCTGTTGTAGCACTTATCATGTTTGAAAGTAAAGTACCCTGTTGATGTATTACTGCAATGACCAAATAGTTTGAACTATTCATTTATATCATTATACATTATTTATCTCTATTTTTTTATCTTCAGAACGATGCCATCAACCCTGAGGATTTCCCTGAATCTGTCTTCAGAACATTCCTTATGCAGCTCTGTCCGCGGCCAGAGATAGATGAAATCTTCACCTCCTAGTGAGTCCTACAAGTTAATGAAATCTGTTTATTATATAGCAATTTGTCCACTTAACATAGCAGGCAATGTAAACATAGACATAAATATTTTCTTAAGTATGTGGCTTATTATAGAGGAATTTACATGACATGAAATTGGCATCTTATCACTAGCATTCAAATAATGTTACAATTATAAATAAAATGTAACAAAGAAGTGACCACACTCATGCAGATCAAAGTATTTGTTAATTAGCATTAGCAAAAATATAAAGGATAAAATGGGTGAGCAGATCAGCTGGAAACATAACTAATTTTGTGTCTGCAATGACAGTTCCTCATGGGGAAGAACACTCTAAGAAATTGCCATGAATAGGTTTCCACCTCCCATTGCAAACATGAGTTTGTTTAGCTTTGCTACTTTTTGCAACTTTTTTGCTACCAATGCTAATAAAGAAATTGTTTCAACATAAAAGAACTCACAGCGGCTTCCTCTGATATGAGTTGTTCTATTTCACCTTTCTTGTGGGTGTTGGGAGACCTGCACATCTTGTGCCACAAACCTTGGCAAGGACCCGAGAGTGAAAAATAGGACTGCTGATGAAGTACTGTTGGTAAAGTAGACTTCTAGAGGTGTAAAAAGGGCAAGTGGGTGAGGAAATGGGCTTTTGATAAAGAAAGGGACTCTAGGGGAGTGAAAGGCTCAGGGGTATAGAAAAAGACTTGGGATAAAGGAAGGGCCAGATAGTAAAGGAAAGGACTGGTGGTAAAATAAGTGTGAATGTAAGCCTCAGGGCTAATATAAATAAGGTTTTTATATATTGTTGTGTCACTTTATTTAGCATATCTTTACAGTTAACTATACAGTTTCAGCCCAAATGTGTCATGCGTCAGGTGAGTATAGAGGTATCTTTACACCTGTTTTTAATGCACTTAATGGGCCTGATTCATTAACGAGAGTTAAGCAAAACAAATGAGTAAGTTTGCACCTTGGCAAAACCATGTTGCATTGGAGTGGGAGGTAAATTTAAAATGTGATGGCAAATTTAAATTTGGGGTAGGGTATATCCTAGATCATCTTTAAATTTCAGTGTAGTAATCAGCTATTAAGTATCTGTAGGTGCTACTTGAAAAATGGACAGTATTTAACTTATGTGCAAAATAAAAAACTAATTGTATGGTTTTGTCCAGTAGAAAGCTTTCCCTTACTTTCCTTAATGAATCATGCCCAATGACTTTAGTGCAGAAATTTGCAATTTTAGGTCATTGCCAAAGTAGATACCAAAAGGTTCCCTGTGGGTCACCACATTTTGGACAGTTGGCTCTTTGTCCACTGCTACATTTCGCCAATCAAATGGGGGTGAGATATACCCGTGAAGAATGTATATTTGTGTTTGTTGACATTTCAGTGAGGCAGTGGAGTGAAGCGAGCTACGTAGAATAATCCCCCATTCTTCATCTTGAAGGAGGCCTAGATGTCCCTTCCATGTCTCTTTTAATTGTAAACTGTTGGTTACTTGTATTATATTTACTCATTAACTATGAATATGTGAAATAAGTGAGCTTTTGGTAACCTAAAGGCTGAAGCAATGGTCTCATGGAAGCCTTCTTAACGGCATGTCGAAGTTGAAGGTAGCAAAAGAACATTGATTTGGAGATCTCATTTTCTACCCTGAGTTACTCAAATGATTTTAGAGTACAACTGCCCCACCGGTAGTAGTCATCAGAACAATGCTGAACGCTGTTTTAAATAGAGAAAAGTTCAAGTCGCTATGGCAACTGACGTGCATAGAAAGTGGCGTCTTTGCCACAGTTCTGAATGTAACATAAACAGGTCAGCGATTTCTCTTGTCAGTTTTCTGGTAAGACTGCATTTGCTTTTTATAGTCATTATGGAAATCGGAATTTTTACGTCGGTGCTCTCATCGTCACTACAATCAGCATCATCATTTCGTACCCACCCCTGCCCCACAGCAGATATCCTGTGCCATATCCAATGAGATTGCCCTACCACAGTTTTCAGTTTTTTAAATTTGGTATGACCCATATAGGAGTACAGGGTTCCATACTCTCTCTACTTATGCCATTAGCAGCATTCCAGATTTGCACAGCTTGTCAGAGTAGGGGGACTGAGCATCTAAGACAGATACCGGAACATAGAGCCGGGAGAGGGGTATGGGGACTGCCCGACTAGCTCATCAACTCCCTATGTAGATCATGGTAATCAGGGTCAGACACCCAACATTTCAAGGGAGCCAATTGAGAGGAATAATAGTATAGCCTGAGGTTAGACAGAGCAATACTTTCCGATGTCCGTGACTTATATAAGGCTCTTAGTTTAATTTTTATCATACCCCAACTCCCCTGCACCCACACCAGTGAGGAAAGGAGCTGATCAATTCTGTGTAAAATAGAGGATAAGAGGAGAACCCATATTTGCTGTAAAGCTGGGTACACACTACAAAAACTTTAGACCAATTTGTTGTCTCTAACGATTGTATAAATGACTGAAGTCCCGATCAGCCTGCTGATTCAGGTGTACACACTATACCCATTAACTTCAGAACTCTGTTCTTCATCTGTCATATCCATCGGCTACAAGTGACAGCTGCCCCAGGGCCGTAACTAGGCCTGTGCGGCAGGGGCGACCGCCCAGGGTGCAACACTGAAGGGGGGAGCAATTTAGGAATATTTTAGGTACATTTGGTTAAAATTGAGGGCTAGGGGAGCGGCATTTGTCTTTCTCGCCCCAGGCGCTAGAATTCTAAGTTACGGCTCTGAGTTGCCCTGGGTGTCAGTGGGTAAAGCAAAATGCTCAATGAACTTTGTAAGATTCAGAAGCTAAGATGTTAATTTTCACACTGCTACATAAGATAACAGTGTTTGAGCAAGGTCAGACACCAGTTCCATAGGCACCTGTGACTTAGGACCAGACTCTCTGTGTCAAGAGTATAATTTATGCGCTGCAGTAACTTCTCCTAATGCTTATACACCTCCTTCGTGCTCAGATCTCCTGCTCTAAATAAGCTGCTGCCCTAGCTGATAATTTAGTGATTCCTGACAGTTCTCACTACATCTGGAGACCGGTTAACCTATTCATTGCTGGCCTAAATTGCCTACAATTACCCTTTTAGGGTGTGAAGATTTTCCAGCAGGAATGGGTGCTCAGCTGGGAACGGGTTAACTCGTGCATCGCAGCTCAGGTATGTCCCAGCAGCCAAATGGAGGTGGTGAGAACCAGCATGGCAATTATTTCTATGTTTGTTGCACTTTGCATTGTGTGATGGGCACAGTGACAGGCTGCATACATGTAAGGATAGATAAGGGGTGGAAAGGCTGCACAGACACAGTGACAGGCTGCACTCTGCACAGAAACAGTGACAGGCTGCTAACTCTCTCTCTGGACAGACAGTGATTGGAGCGACAAAAATCAAACAGTATGACCAACCAAATGAAAGGATGTTCGACACTTTTTGGCGACTTTCATTTATCGTGTAAGTATACACACTCACACGATATCTGACCAAACAGTCACATGTTGGCTGATTTGTCCAATTATTGGATGAAAAACCTGTAGTGTGTAACCAGCTTAAGAAATAAAGAAACTTAGGCTGTACTATCATTTTGATAAGATGATTCTTCCGTGATACTGATAGAGACAACTTCTGCCATGTGTTAATTTTACATCATAAGAAATCCATATACCTAAATACTTGAAACAAGAAGCTTATTTTAGTGGGAGTTGATTAAGGGAGAGACCTGAGCAATCACGCCCCATACGACGGATACTGAACTACTCCTAATTAGAGAAAGCATTGTGAGCAGGCAAAAACCAAGATAATTGTGTAGTATTGGGGTGCCTCATCCACCGTACATGCACCAGCCGAGCTCCAGTACCAGTTTCGCAAAAGTCAAATTAATAGGAGTATCTGAAGTTTGGTGCAATCTCCGTCTATCATTGTTTTTGTCCATAACATTATTTATGTTTCCAAAGCAGACAATAGGAGAATCGGGAAAAAGTTATTTAAATTCGAGACACCACTACTGTATGGTAGTTGTATACATACAGATAAAACCATTATTGGAGAGGAGTTAACTGTGGTTTTAATAAATACATATCTGCCTCTAGAGCCAATATGGACTTTGTCTAACTTGAAGGGGCGATGCATATGTATGAGAATAGATACCCTTCCTGAATATGAAGTGTGGGAGGGATATTACGCCCAGCCAACTCAGGGCTTTTTAAGGAGAGAAATTTTTCATCCTCTAAATGCATCTCCAGTAAGCATACTACATCAGGGTTATACTTCTTTAGGTGACTTAATAACAGGGAGCCTTTTATTTTATTGTCTAACATTCCATGAGATCTTTATTTAAAAGCTTTCAGGTGCCATCGTACTTGGTGTAAATAACCATGTCTGAGCAGCCCATTCTTAGCCTCATATAAAAAAGTAGACCCACGAGCTCCAATTTGCAATAATTATCGTGAAAAAGCATATTATACCATCTCAAGATTATTTTAAATATATGTGATGCACTAACATACCAAGAACTAACAACTATCCTATCCCTCCCACTCCTTCCCACTCCCCACCCTACATACCCTTCCCCAATTTTGGCATACCTTAATCCCAAAAATGTCCCTGTAACACCCTACTCCCTCATACTCTTAAGGGTCCAGAGTCAAACTAAACATTTTTTTTAGTAGGCCCTAAAACCATGTCCAGGCAAATTTGAGAACAGTGTGAATGATTAATTTGTTTTTATGCCCCTGCTAAAACAGTACAGCTTATATCAACTGACATGTAGTTAAGGTATCTAAAGTTTTATACATACATTCATTAATTAAGCAGTATTAGGGGATATCACCTGTGATATAGAAAATTATCATCCAAACAGAAAATATAAGTGTAAAATTTTTATTATTATTATTATTATTAATTTTTATTTATAAGGCACCACAAGGCGTCCGCAGCGCCGTACAGGGACAAACAAATTACAATACAATGGGAGACAGCACAGTACAGTAAACAGTAAGCACAATAACTCAGTAAGCTCAATCCACAGTTAGAGAGGGCGGGGGAGGGGGAGGGAGGATCCGCAAACGACGGGGCCCAAGAAGGAGGGCGCGTAAGACAGGGAGACCCCCAGGGGGGAGGAGGGAGCGAGAGTGGACGTGGGGTGGAGGACCCTCGAGGAGGAGGGCTAAGTAGCTGGAGAGCAGAGTTAGAAGTGGTGGAAACAGGAGGAGAGATGGCCCCGCTCAGAGGAGTGTACAATCTAAGGGGAGGGGTGGACAGACAGAGAGACGCAGGGGAGAGAGGGAGAGTAGGGGGACGAAGGCAGAAGATAAGGTAGGAAGTTTAGTGGGAGACAGAAAGGCTTTAAGAAAAAGGTGGGTTTTTAGGGCCCGTTTAAAACTGGACAGATTAGGGGAAGTTCTGATGGAGGGAGGGAGCTTGTTCCAGTGGAGGGGGGCAGCGCGAGCGAAGTCTTGGATACGCACGTGGGAGGAGGTTATAAGGGGGAAGAGAGGCGACGGTCAGAGAATACCCAGAGTGTTCAACAAATAAGTCCACATGCATGATAGTGAAGCTTGTACTGGTAGGATCTACGACGACCATTCCAATCCAACCAGGTGACATTAGAAAAACCCATAATGATCAATCACAACACACTATATATAGAGCCATAAAGATTAATAGAAAATCCTTAACTGCCCAGGTATTACATATAAACCTTGCTGCAGCACAGCATTACGGTGCAGGGTGTCAACCCAGATAAAGAAAATTATCATCACAGCAATAAATGTGAATATATTATACCCATAGAGTCCAACAGCAACAAACAATTCAAAAGTCCACATAGGCGATAGTGAAGCCTGTAACTTCCAACCAAGGGTCCTCTAGATGTATTTCGATCCAACCAGGTGGTTGCATCAGATGGTGATTTGAAGAAGTGGGTTGCACCCTCTGCAATCACACACAGCTGTGCAGGGAAAAGCATAGCGTATGGTAACTGGTGCTCCCTTAATCTTGCATAAATTGGGCTCTGCTCTTTTGTACATCAATGGAGAAATCCAGGAACACTGTAACACAATGGTTTTGATACATAAAAGGGCCTGTCAGCCTATCCATCCAAAGTTCAGCATCTCTGTCCTTATAATAGAGGATTATAGCAATAAATGGGCACAGTGGCCCCCCTGGAGATAGAGTAAGAATTCGGTGTGCTATTTCCATTGTGAATTGTTCTGTGAACTCACCTCTGCTATTTATCGGTATTGGCCATTTCTGTAAGAAAGTTTCCTGGTTAACCCCCTCTACCCTATGAGGCAGCCCCACAAATCTGATAATGTTACGCCTGAGTCTTCTTTCAATATCTGAAAATTCAGAACTTGACCTCGACAGCTAACAAAATCTTAGATGGCGTTAGCCGTTCTAGTCTGTTAGGAGAGCATTGCAGGAGATATCTCTTTGGATCCCTCACCAACAGCTTTCGTGCTACTCCCCATCGCAAATTGTGCAGATCCATAAGAACCTGTGCTATAGTTTATTCGCCAGGACAGGCTCCTGTCGGAGCAGCTGTCTCGGCTAATCAATTGTAATAAATAGATATGTTAATTAATATCTTATCACTGCGATAAGAAATGATACTTAACGTATAGAAAATATGAGGGTTCATAAATAGACCTCTATTCAGCAATACTATTGGTAATGTCTTCTTTAACCTGCTAACTTCAAATTGTGAGACTGAAGTGAGAGTAACAGTCTTATCCAAAAATAACAGCTGTTCTCTACTTTTTCACAATCCAGTGTAGTTTAATGAGCTATTGAATATAGTAGAAGAAGCTTCAGATGCTTTTTCTTAATTTCAGCACCAGAACCACTGTTTACTGCAAACTGTGTGCGTCTATAAATGATGAGTGATTCAATTTAGCTATTAACGCTTTGATTTCCAGAAGGCAGGAGTAACAGTGACCTGTAATATTCTCTTTTATATGATATGGGATCATGTAAAGGGTTGCAGAACTAACAGTCAATACAGATGCATGGGCTGAGGCGCAGAAAAAGACAGCTCACCCTCCAATAGAGGTTGAGCTATATATGTGTGTAAATACTGTATGTGTATATATATATATATATCTGGGTGTATGCGTACCAGATGTATATATTGCAGCTTATCTCAAATACAATTACAGTGACTGAACTTGCAGAACTTCTATGGGTATATAAAAGCACCCAGGACACACTTGTGCAGATGTATGCGTACCAGAAATCAGAACTTTTCAGCTTGTCTATGCAGATGGCCCGCAGCTGATCAAAAACAGGTCACATGACTGGATACACAGCTACCAGCCTCAGGAAGTAGAGCACACAAGGGACCATAGATGTAATATCAATAGTACACTTTAATAATAAATAATGTAGTCACTTACAAATCATGTAGCAAATTATGGAATCAGCTCCCAATATAATGGGGATAACAGCAACGAATTCTCAACGCGTTTTGTCTGCTTTCACAGACTTCATCAGGAGAAAAAAGGACAAACTTTTTTCTCCTGATGAAGTCTGTGAAAGCAGACGAAACGCGTGTCCTATGTGCTTTTATATACCACATAGAAGTTCTGCAAGTTCAGTCACTGTGATTGTATTTGAGATAAGTTGCAATATATACATCTGGTACGCATACACCCTCATCATTGCAATAGGATGATGCACTGCAGTATCTGGTTTCTGGTTTCTTCTTCACTGGTGTTTTGGTCCTATTGTGGATTTCTGTGTGATCCCATTTTATATCAATATACTACACTATTGTGCGCCTCCTCCTCCATCTCTCTTTTATATATATATATATATATTTATTTGTTTTTTCATTCAAACTCAAATCAACATGTTCATGCTCCTATTTGACACTTCCTAGTCATCTTCATCATGCTATTTGTTTCCAGCCACTCCAAAGCCAAACCTTACATGACTAAAGATCACCTCACGAAGTTCATCAACCAGAAACAAAGAGATTCCCGCTTAAATGAATTACTGTTCCCACCTGCAAAAATAGAACAAGTACAAGTTCTCATCGAGAAATATGAGCCTAGTGCCATCAACAAACAAAGAGGTGAGATTGATGTGTAGTCTTAAAGCAAAGTGCACCATGTTGGCTTTAGTTATTACTTTATATGATTTTTCTTATTACTTTATATGATTCTTCTTATTACTTTATATGACTTGTCTCTTTATATGATTTTTTTCTTAAATTCATGAGAATGAAGCCTATCAGCTCATAGCCTACATTCTCATGAATATTGGTTTAGCCCACAAAATGGTCACCTACACTGTGGGGCTCACGCATTTCAATACTGTGCATGTGTTCCCATATGTCCGTATCCAGATTTTGAAGAATTGTGAGTTCTTATACCTGTAGAGGCAGAATATGGAGGGAAGGGGCGGGCAAGCGAAGCACAAGTACAGTAAGGGCGCGTTCACGTACCCAGGATTATCTGTATCCAGCTCTACTTATCAGGAGGCGTATCTCTTGCTGATGCTTGAGGGCTGGTGCAGCAATATGCGATAATGAGAAAGACCATCAGCAGCACTATGTAGCCACCTTTTATTGGTGGTTGCATATTGACGCCTCTAGCTGATAATACTTAATTTATTAGTGCTGTGGCTATATTGCATAATATTGTGGACATCTATTTGCATTACTTAATTGAAATTTGCATTTGGACTACTGCAGGAAAGTTTATTTCTAATAGAGAAAAAAAACAGATGTTTGTATTTAATTTAATGTAGTTTAATTTGAGTTTTGTATTTATGTTTTGTATTTGTGTTGGATGTAATTATATTTTATGTGGAATATGCAGCTTTCACATTATTGATAACACTGTCCAGACACTATTCTCTATTGTGCATATGACACTTCATTGGATAATTATATTGTGTACAAATAGATTAATGCGACTCTAGCAATTACTACTAAGACTGTCAAGCCGTATCTCTGTGTTCTCTCTACACCTTCTCTGTTCTATCTCTACTTGATTGTGGAGCAAAAGCATACACACGTGTTACTCCTAACATACAGGTGGACGCATCGTGAGATCCATCCAACTGAACGTTTAAATGCAGTATTTTTTGTGTGCATATTTTCCTGCATATGTTCTAAGAGCAAATTCCTCTAACTATCCATGAGCATCTGTATTAGTAATAATAGTTGCATATCAAACCTTTTTTGCGCATATAAACCCACTATGCTATGTCTAATCGTTATGTGGATATACTATCTTGTAGTAGGTGCCTAGCATTTTCCTTTTTGCAGACTCTATCTCTAAGTTTCAGGCACATGCAGTCATCTGCCTACGCGCATCGATGACCTTTGCATTGTTTGGTCAACATCAGTGGTTTTAACCAGTGCTTTTTTTGTAAGAAAAAAGGTGCCGGAACTCACCTCTTTCTGCCCCCTCATTTTTGTGTAGCCCTCTCTTTCTGCCCCTTGTTTTTCTGCAGCCCTCTTTCTGCCCCCCTCATTTATCTGTAGCCCTCTCATTCTGCGCCCCTCCCCCACTTTCTATAGTCTGTACTTACCTTCTTTGCTTCTGTTCTCGCTTCTCTGCTTGATCGCGGCTCATCTCACTGGCACATCACGATGCTGCCGGAGCCGGAAGCAGGATACACACTAAGATGCGGTACTGCACTGTAGCAGCACTGCAGAAAAAACAACCAAAATGTTAAAAAGTTAATTAAACTTTGAAAACCCATGGAAAAAAGGTGCCGGAACTCCGTTCTGAGCGTTCTATGACCAAAAAAAGTCCTGGTTTTAACTAAGTAGCTGTGTGCTTTGGATTTGAGACATCCAGTTAGGAGCATAGACTAAGGATAGGCAAATATTTAAAAGAATGACCATTTGTCATTATCTGAAGTGATATTAGTATGTTCTTAGGAATGAAAAGGCTGATGATCCACATATTATATTTAGGAAATCACTGGTATCATTTAGTTAGTTCTTATAATGACATGTAGTGATTGCTCTCTCTCCTCTAGGACAGCTGTCTCCAGAAGGTATGGTTTGGTTCCTCTGCGGGTCTGAGAACATCATTGTGTCCATGGACAAGCTACAAGTAAACCAGGACATGAACCAACCTATTAATCACTACTTTATCAACTCTTCTCACAACACTTATCTCACAGGTAGTCTACATATCTATTATCCATAATGGTATTTTCAGGCACAGTGGTCATCCTGATACATTAAAGCAACCACTGCAAGGACTGCAAAACTGGTCTCACTCATCCCAAATCTACCACTAAAAACGTTTCTACCCAATGTACACAGGATTGTAGAAATGTTTGTAACTGGTGACCTATTGTATGCTATTTTTGTTATATATTATTATTATTATCTTTTATTCATAAAATGCATAAACATTTTACGTAGCACTGTAAATAGACATAGCAAACATAATAAAGACATGAAACAGAAGAAACAAACAACCCTGCCCCAATGAGATTGCAATCTAAGAGGTTTTGAGGAACTATTGATACATAAGTAGAGGAATAAAAATTGTAGCTGGCGGTAGGAACTTGTCATATATCCATGTAACCCCCAGTTTGACTGTTGAATGGTGTAGGTGTAAAGGGACATATGATTGGCACAACAGGAGTAGTGTAATGAAGGATTCTACAGGCACGGTGGTATAGTGGAAGCAAAGGCTTTGAAATAAAACAAGGAACACAGGGCTAAAACTGCATAAACTTGTGGTTTTTTTCTCTTTGCTTGTGGCATAAGTTTTTACCACAGCAGCAGATAAATAGCAGTAGTGTAGGGAAGTAATACTACGATGCCATCAATATGTAATGTTATTCAACATGTCACAAAATAAATAACATTTTAGAAATCTTATTTCAACAACATCAGCAATATGCAAACATAAACCACTACAACACATAGGTCACTGTATAAATATATCTCACTTAAATACTTTTGAGAGACAACCTGTTGCTAACAAGTTTATTAGACCATTACACTAAATGCTGCTGCAGCAGGTTATCTAGACAAATCAATCAAATCAATCAATATAGACTTTTAGTACAATTCTAAAACATGTATCACACAACATCATAAGTGATGCAACAAGGATGAATGCAGCTTGTTCAGGTTAGATGCTTTAGCAGAAATGACTGTAAATTAGGGTCACTTTACAATAGACAGTATCCACAGGTTAAAGTGAAGTTTCAGCTGGACACATGACACTTATTTACTTGTACAAAATTAATTCAGTAATTGATCTGCCCCAGCAACTGTAGAGTTAAACAACTTGCAATTCTCTTCTCGGCACCTATTTTAGGCAGTTTTACAATAGAATCAAACTTCTCATGTAATATAGACACACTCTTGTGACAAATGATTGCTCTCTATGTCCCTTGCACACTGCGTCAGTTTGCAGATAACTTTAAATACATCAGATTTGGCACGAATAAACTCTTCCTTCAGAGAGCAACATAATCTCTCTAAATAATATTACAAATAATATTACAGTCCCAGTCAGAGGTTTTAATAACACAGTTTGATGTCTCCTCTGTTTCAATAACTTGAACAGAGCAAAGCAAAATAAACCATAAACTTATCTGTCTTCATATGAGTCCTGCTGACATCTCATGGGCAGTGACAAGTTAGGTCTTTTCCTGTGCTTAAAAGATGCTTCCTTCTGGGCTGGCTTTACTTCTGGCTTTGACATACTTTTGAGGCAATAGTGCAGCAGCAGCTCTTAATGGCTCTTTGTGGAAATTCTTACATTATCCCAGCCAGCAGTTACATATCACAACACACTGGTCATTTTTTCCCAAGAATCTCCTGAAGCCTTCCAGTACATTCTGGCGCTGTAAATGCCCATCTTTCGCAGGCTTTTGCAAATTGTTGCAGTGTCTGTCTCTGCAGGCGTCTAGTGCAGTCTGGGGCTTTAGGGATCTATTTACCAATCACCGCAATATATGAAAACAAACTTTTCAATCCTCATCACATAGATGCGGATTGAAAAGTTTCTCATATGTATCAAAAAATCAACACAGGAACAGCCATTCAGAAAAAACGGCTGCTCCTGTGAAGAGTATCACTTACCTTTCACTTGAGTCTTCTCTTCTCCTCCCTGTGCGGTGCTGTTCGCCCCTCTTTCAATCCCTCTGCGCATGCGCCGACCGGTAAACTCGGGCATGCGCACAGAGATCCCCAATGAAGGAACCTGAGGCATGTGACATGGAGGGATCACGTGATCCCTCCACACATGTGCTGTGCAGCTCTGCTCTTCGGAGCAGAGCTGTTTTCAGTAAAAGTTTTCAATTATGGTAATGTACGCCAGCTTCAGATGGCGCCAGCTTCAGATGTCGTATATTAACATGATTGAAGACTAAATACTGGTCATTGGTACATAGCGTTACTGAGCACTTCCCATACACTGTTATGGTTAGTGCTCAGTAAAACGATGAGAGAAGCAAAGCAGCAGATATCAGAGATATCTGCCGCGATGCTAGAATAATACATAGTAATTTAGTGGTAAATCCCCAAAAACAGTAGGGGGGAGATCTTTGATAAATAGGCCCCTTAGTGAGCAGCCTGGGGCTGTAGTTTGCGGTTTGTCCACCCCAAAATGATAGACTCAATTTGCATTGAACTTCCCAGAGGCACTCTGGGGAACTGTCGTTTTCTGAATGAGTGCATTCAGTATTATACCTGTGATTTACAGGGCATTTACATTGGTGTATTCTCTCAAAGACACCTACCTCTGAAACACTGTTGGGTCAGCCATCCAGATGCAGCTCAGTCTTTTTCTCCACAAGCTTCAGTGGGTGAATCAGCAAAGAGGTGTCCGTGCACAAACAGGTTTAATAACAGCAAAGTACGTGTAGTGCACATACAGCAAATGTATTGAGACTTCAGTTAGCACAGGCTGGCTGGCAAATTTTAGCTTGCTCAGCAGCCTATTAGGAACATTTTAAAGGAAAATAAATGCATGTAGTCCAGTGAGCCAACCCAAGGTAGCCCACTATGGGACTGGTCTGAAGGGCATATACCTCCTGCCCCCAGCCCAGTCTGCCCTTTACAGCTAGTCAGATAAGGGAGAGTTTGTGTTAAACTCCTCGGGTGGATTTAAAAAAAATAAATAGAATTCCTTTGGAAAATGTACAATTATGTTCCCCAAATCTATCTTAGACATGAAGTAGGCAGCATTTGATCCTCCAGCTGTTGTTGAACTACAGTGATCACCAGGCTCATCAGTCACCAGCTACTATATAATGTCCTGTATAATGAGAAGAGCATCACAGGTGAATCCAAAAGCTCTCAGCGATATGCACGGAGTTATCTCTCTTTTGTACTGTACCCTGCTAAAAAGAACTACTGTTTCCTAAACCCTGCAGCTGGTCAGTTTTCCGGGGTCTCATCCCCTGAAATGTACAGACAGACCCTTCTCTCCGGGTGCCGGTGTGTGGAACTTGACTGCTGGAAGGGAAAGCCCCCAGAGGAAGAACCTATTATCACTCATGGCTTTACCATGACTACTGAGATCCTCTTTAAGGTAGAAGTCTATGTTACAAATAATATGTGTTTTTCTGTATAAATATAAACATTACCTCTCAGGAGAGGGTGTGGATGGTATAGTCTGGAAAACATGCATCATGTTTTATGAGGAGAGGGCAAAATTATCAAAGCACACAAAAATAAGAAAAATACAAACTTATCCCTAGCTACTGTAATGTAATTAGTACAGCTCCTGGAATGTACCACACAATTTAATCTATTGCTTTACTAGTACAGCCATACCACATACTCCATGGTTCTGATTCATCATGGCACATATCTGCTGATTTGACCGCAACATCACTGCGCATTCCCAGAACCGGGAGATATGTCTGTGAACACAGCCCTGTCCGCTGTGTCTTTGTACACAAATTACACTTACTACAGCCTATGATTTCTGGGTGTGAACAGGGCGGGGAAGAGGTGTTTTGCAGTAGTCAATTTACAATAGGGACGTGCCAAACTTGAGCACACGCAGTCACGTCCGTATCCAGCTCTGGGCATCTCAAAGTTTTTCTGCCGTATCTCTTGCTCCAGCTAAAGGGCTAGTCTATGTCCTGATCAGTAGTGATAACAGTCGCGTATGTATGCTATAAGATGTGTTTCCCATCACTAGCAACTGTAAAAATGGATTTTACGTTCCCTTGACATTATCAACAGCCTAATTTCATTAGGAAAAAACACTTTTTTTTTCTTTTTAAACTCTTTTATCATTAATGCTTTTTTAGGGGGTGACATTAACTCCATATTTTTTTTATTTTTCTGTGCGTTCTTTTGTAAATTTATAATCCACGTAGGTATTGGACGTATCCTGCAGCATCTTGTGTAGTAAAGCATTTCAGACCTGCCCCCGATTTTACAAGCACATGTATCTTGAAATCTGTGCCTTGATGAATTCGGGAGTATGCAATGCTGAAATACTTGCGTATAACACTAAACGCAGTTTATGCTCAGATTAGGTGCCTTTATGAATCAGACCCAATATGTGCTTTATTCAAAGTGTGATGTAGTGGCTTAACATACATTCTGATTAACACATCGCTACAAGAATATATGACACCCATGCATAATACATTCATGTCATGCAGGATGAGCTTATCTAGTTTTAATTTGCTGGGAAAGGACAGGTACAGGGAATCTTTTATGTGTATATTTCACTTTACTTTTTTCTTTTTACTTTTTTCACATGGTAGCCACAGAAGTGCAGGATAGACTTGATCCATGTCTCACCCGCCCATCAGCAATGTTTGATCACCTCTAAAGTTAACAGAGATCATTTGCTGCCAAAGACAGGAGAGACATAGATTGTGTCCTTTACCCTGATATAGGCAGCCCTTAGTGGGAGAACTTATGAAATCATTGATTACTGTGTTTTAAAAATTGTGTGACTGGTAGTCAAAGGAAATCAACACTGTGAGGGGACCTGACGCAAGGTGATTAAATATGCTGCATAGTCACTATTTTTTTCAGTCTATTTATAGTATATAAGTCTTGTCTGATCAATGTGCTGCCTGACAAGATTTATATATAAAGTGAGTGGTCAGCAAGTGGTTAAAGGCCTCTGGATCTCACTTCAAAATCTTAGCCTCCTATGCCCACTGTGTCTGTCCTCCTTGTCTCTTGTCTGTCTATATCTAGTATAACTGACCTGGACATGAGAACTGTGTCCTGTTCCAAGATCTAGGAAGTAGATCCAGAGAGCATAGTAGCTGAACCAAGTGACTAGAGAGGGTAGGATAACCAAGGTCACAAGCTGAGGTCAGGATTATAGAGAACAGAATGAACTGAGGTTGAAGCTTTAGAAAACCAAGTGCTCTGGTATGCAAGAGTATTTATGGACAAACAATAGGCAAATTCTCAGAACGAATACCTTGTTCATGCAAACCATACCTTTAAATAAGTGGTATAACAGAGTTGAATGAAGCTTGATGCCATCATTTTATCACAAATGTCAGTGCAAGAGTTGCAGCTTCAAATGCATGACATCATTATGTACTGATACCATGTGCACCCGACACACAGTGCCAAGACTTAGCAATCTTGATGTGGCTGCAGCAAAGCGGAGGTGACAATGCAAGCTGGGTACCAAGGTTATGTAAGTAGATGTTACTACACAGATCACAAGTGTCACCAAGAAACGATTGGTCTCTAAACTCAAATCTTAGCATCAAGGTTGAATATTTATTTTCTCGTTTTGCTGTGGCTATGACCATGCTGGTATCTTATGATACCGCAATTCTCTTTACTAAATTGTGTCTTATGCACAGGAAGAACAATTCAGGGGGCATAATATATATTTTTTTTATGCTATTTATTTCTCTGCAATTACTTATGTTGGGTATACTCACTCATAATGCCTCAGTCCTAAATACAGCCATAAAGGTCAAAGGTCATGTTGTTTTCTCTAATAATTGTTGAGGAAAATGACACTGTTTCTATGGTACTTAGTACAGTCATATCTGAGCCAAATATAGTGAAATGGGATCATATCTTTCCAGGATGTAATTGAAGCTATTGCAGAATCGGCATTCAAAACTTCTCCTTATCCAGTGATCCTGTCCTTTGAGAACCATGTTGACTCGTGAGTAGCTGGTGTCTGTACATGTGGTGTCAGGCTAGTTATTACTGCAAGGGTTTGTGTTGTAAAAGTCCTGGACGAAGGGCAATATGAGGAAGTTCTTTTTTACAGAACATATTCATACAACATAGTGAATGGTACACTTTTGTTGTTGGTTGATTGGGTAGAGTGTATGTGTGCGCTGCCAACACGTGTTTCTTCACCCAGTAAACTAGAATCAAATCGATACTTATCTATCTGTAGCCACAGAGCGCTTGTGGGTGGTTCTTGTAGTACAGAGTACAGAAGCCGATATCCATAGAACAGGGGTGGGCAAACCTGTCCTCAAGGGCCATATCCAGTTCATGTTTTTAGGATTTCTTTAATCATGTACAGCTGAGTTAATCTATTTGGCTGGGTCAGTAATTATCCCACCTGTTTCTACAGACAGAAATCCTAAAAACATGAACTGGATATGGCCCTTGAGGACAGGTTTGCCCACCCCTGCCATAGAAGGTGGATTCAGCCGAGATCCTTGAATTTTGGATAAGGGAGCAATATGGTATTATGCGGATCCAGGAGAAAATTGCTTGGGGGTATTAAAAATAGAAATATTAGTTGGGATGTTGCGCAGGATTATTAAACAATTCTTGTCTGCTAGGATTGAGACTGAACAAAGCAAAAAAAGCTTGTGAAACTGCATATATGCTTGGGAAGACAGGTTCCACAATCCAAGGATCTCAGCCAGTACCGCCAGACAAGAGTAAGTTTAAACAGTCTAATAAATGCATAGAACAGATGAGTGAAGTT
This sequence comes from Mixophyes fleayi, assembly GCF_038048845.1. NCBI lineage: Eukaryota > Metazoa > Chordata > Amphibia > Anura > Limnodynastidae > Mixophyes > Mixophyes fleayi. Next base: position 50,274,682 of record NC_134413.1, on the reverse strand, counting down.
GCAGCGAAACGTCGCAAGAACAGAAGTTTGTGGTAGAACAGACCGTTTTGCAGAAGCGCCAAGTTCTAGCGATACAGTTTCCATGCTTTTGTCTCACCATTGTAAAGAATGATATTTTGCAAGGAACTTGTAAATTCCACATTCTGCATTTTGCAGAATTTATAGCCTATAAATAGAGCAGGGGCAACATTGGTGTCAATTCATTCTGCTCGGTGTTGTATTTGGGATATAGTAAGGGAGAAGTCTTAGTGGAGCAAAAATTGTATGAGTACTCTGGGTGGTACAAAAGTAATAGGGAGGCAGGAAAGATATCTGTACTTATATGAAAATGGATGGATGAATGGAACATGCAGGAACCAGAAACCCATAATGAGGCATGCAGAACGTAGAGAGGGTCATTTACGAATGTGCAAAAGTGCAGCACAAATGCTCTTTTGTGATGTCATGCATCTACTTTTACTTCACTCTTATGATTAATGTGAGACATAACTTAAGCAAAATCAAGCAGTATTTTAGGAGAAAAATGTAAATGTTTAACTGAATAAAGGAGTGGTCGTAAAGCATAGGTGGATGGACTTCGAAGGAACATTTCACCATTTCCACCACTCATTTTTAAATGTATCTGCAAAACCCAATAAGCTAGGTACCAATTGATTTTCCAGGGGCAGTTCCAAGTACAGAACAAGTTACGCACATAAAGAAGCAATGTGGGCCCTAGCTTTTCGCATTTCCTGAATGATACTTGGAGATGTCCATGGTCAGAGATGGCAGTAGATAGAATTATACTGGAACAGGCTATTAGCTTCATAACCAGAAGAAAGTGTAGAGGGAAAGTCCACAAAGCAAGTTCAGGTAACAGTGCAGGTTGGGTACAATTTAACGGCTCTCTTTATGCCGTCAACCAGTATATCTACAAAATAATCCGATTTCCACAATGCCTATAGAAAGAAAAAGCAAACTCTTCATAAAAATGACAATCTACATGCCCGACATCCTTCTGTTATATACCGATTGATGGAAATCATGGCACTGTCTATTTATGTCACTTATCAGACCTCCCCGATATTTCAGGATTTAAAGTGGCAATGTCAGCCCTGTGTGTAATATAAAAGTGTTGATGGTGTTTGTAATTTTAACCCTAACCCTAACCCTACCGCTAATCCTACCCCTAACACTAACCCTAGCCCTAACCTTTAAATTAGGTAATAAAGTTGACCTGGAATTGCAGCTTTAAATCCTGAAATATCACTGTAGGTCTGATAAGTGACATAAATAGACAGTGATGGGATTTCAATCAATCGGAATATAACAGAAGGATGTCGGGAATGTAGATTGTCATTTTTATTTTAAGTCTGCTTTTTCTTTCTATAGGCATTGTGGAAATCGGATTTATTTTGTAGGTATACTCGTTGTCGTCATAATGAGAGCCGTCAACGTGACTACCACCAAACAGTGCTGGGTAAACAGATCTCCACAGTTCAGAAGGATAAAAGATCTACAAGCCAGAGTGCAAAAAAAAATAAACAGGATTATTATGTGGTGAAAGAGCCCCGCGTTTACTAATCTAGTTGCCTCGCACTTTATTTTTCTGCGTTGAAAGAGCCGAGTGTAATTAAATCGCCCTCTCGGAGTTTGGTGTCACCTACACACACCGGATTGCTAACAAATCACATTGTTTACATCCAGAAAAGATTTCAAAGCCAACAGTAAGTAAAACAGGAAACTGCACAGGTTGCTCAACATGCCATAAGAAAATATTTAGAAATTTAGGTTGACAAAATCCAACAAGTAACTAAAACAAGATCTGGTTGGATTGTCTAAATAACTAATTATACCGGTAAATTTATAAAACATTGTCTAAGCAGGAAAGTAATATTTTAGCTTTATTTATAAATAAGGACTTATAATGAAAATCTGTTGTATATCAGTTTTCTGGTTTGTTCTTAAATACCAATTATAAAGTAGTAGAATTAACTGTTTTACTATATCCCAGTGCAAAGCAACAGGCAAAGATGGCCGAGTACTGCAGAACAATATTTGGAGACATGTTGCTGACTGACGTGCTGGAAAAGTATCCTGTGAGTACATTATTTAATAGGCGGTGTTTATTGCAGGTAACGCCAAAATTAATTCCACCTGCCACCCTTGTTTAATAAAGGGTGCAGAGTTCTGTTCGTGAAACATCTCCTATGAATTGTTATAGTAAGAATAGTAAAGTACTTTACAGTGATGTAAAAAGACTCTTTCAGTGCCTGGAAAATATTGTGAACATTTGTTTCTACATATGTCACACTTGCTTTCCATACACTCTAAATAATCAACCACTGGTAGTCATTTATTACCACTTAGGATATACAAAAATATACTTCTTGTTGCGCACATTGAACTTTGATTTGCATACTTATGCTTTCTTAGACATAGCCATACAAGCAATATTTTTATTATTTGTTGTTATGGGTTTGTCCACTGCACATCAGTGTTCTCTGCTTTACAAATGAAAAACAAGATCAGATGAAAGCCCTGCCTGCTTGGAAAGCCTGATTAAAATTCTCTTAATATAGTGCTCTCCCCTCTTATCGGGGTGCTAAATAACTTAATATGAGAGATCTGCCTTCATTCCAAATGTCATAATTGTGTAGTTAAAATATCTAACACATTGTTATATGATTGCCTGACTGCAAGTTTGTCAAATTGTAGGAGATAGTTGATTTGTGTGTATTCTGTGACATGAAATATCACAAAACGAATGAGTTGTGGACTATATAGAGTAGATAACATCTAATAATATTGTTGCAGATGTGATAACAGAAACTATTTGAGTTGTTCAATGCCATTAAATGGAAACTAGATCTAATTTTTCTGTTAACATTGCTTTTTCAGTTGAAGCCTGGAAATCCAGTGCCGAGTCCAAATGAATTACTAGGAAAAATCTTAATAAAAAACAAAAAGAACCAAGCCTTTGCATCTACGGAGAAGAAAGTTCCAATCAGTGACCCAGCCAATACAGAAAATGCAAATTCTCTATTAAATGAAAATTCAGGTATTTGACAGTACTCTAAGTTGTTACACAGCCTATTTGTTTCATAAATACCCCTTTTCTTATGGAAATGATTCAGATCAGTCTCACCATTTTTATGTCTGTTTATAGAAAATGACCGGGAAGAAGATGCAGGGAAAGAGGTTGAAAGTGAAGAGGTTGTAGAAAATGTGAATGAAGAAGAGATGAAACAGATGCAATCAGATGAGGTAAGTTCTCCTTAATAACCTTTATAACATTGATGAACAGAGTTATGCTAGAATGTTGCATAGATACAACTAACTATCCAACCAACCATTATACATGGACTACTGAAAGTGAATAATTTTCTTTTGGGTTTTTGCAATCCTAAATATTGCTACAGCCACATCTGTTCCATCAGAAGCAGAATAGAATACCTGTCTTTAGAGCTGTGATGAGACTTTGTAAAACTAATGAGAGACCATCACAATATACCTTATCTTCATGTGCCTTCTTGTGCTGTCCATATGTGTTAGCTGCATAAATCATCTTATCAGTTTAGATCAGGCCTGTCCAACCTGCGGCCCTTCAGGTGTTGTGAAACTACAAGTCCCAGCATTCCCTTCCAGCTATCAACTGATTGTCTACCGGCAAAGCATGCTGGGGCTTGTAGTTCCACAACACCTGGAGGACCGCAGGTTGGACAGACCTGGTTAAGATGTTCTACAAAGTGAAACTCATTTTTAAGAATATGAAAAAACAAGTAATGTATCTGGTTCTTTATCTGTAGCAGGCCAAATGCTGGACCTGTGGCCCCCAGCAATACTTGCACAGAGGCTTTTACATGAATACCTTCTGCCAGCCCTGCCTATACCATCTCCAGTAAGGACATTATACATATGCCATCACTTCCATCTTGTTGGACTGTATAACCAGCTACAGCTGGTGCTAATTTCAGGTGGGTTGCTCAAGGGTGACAACCTCGAACCAGTTTACAATTAGGACTAAAAAAATCTATTACAATCAGGCTTTATAGGTAAAATCACTTGTGACAGGACTCACCATTGTTACATCAGAAATTCACATTCACCCATTTCCTACCCTCTGTGTATAAATATTCATATGTTAAATCTTTTCACAATGTGATAGTGGTTGTATATTTTCCTTAATGTTCTCAAGAATAATTTACTTAATGAAAGTACACTCCTTGGCCGGTCAAAGCTGATCCTATTCACGTCAGCCAAGCAACCCTGTATCTGTATCTTCCCCACCTGGTCATAGAGGGATACTGATGCTGGGAGTTTGAACCCCAAGGACATTAAGTGAATGACACATAGGTGGGAGGAAGGGCAAGACACATCCTTGGCTGGCTGAAGTGATCAGATTCCCAGGCAACCCAACATATCTTCAAAACTACAACAGCAAGGTACATGTTTCAATAAAGTACTGTAAGTTGACTCTTCCGATATTACTAATTGTATTGGCTTGAGGTGTACAAAAGGGAAAGTATCATTTAAGTGTAACAACTTTTACCATTTTACTTCACACTTTTACAGGGCACTGCTGGTCTGGAGGCCACAGCTTATGAAGAGATGTCAAGTTTGGTGAATTACATCCAGCCAGTTAAATTTGATTGCTTTGAAGTGTCAGCAGGTAAGACAATTAATTTCAATCTCAGCAGTTAACGTGCATGTATGTATGATGGTTTAAAATTTTGATTTCTATGAATGATGACCCATCATTTTTTACCAGAACTATGTAATACTAGATACACATGTAATAAAATTATTTGACAAAACTAACTGCTAACCTTTAGGAAACTGGATCAATCTGTGATTTATGTCATGCAACAAAATCTAATTATGATATCTTAACTGTGATTTCACACTTATATTAGCAATATAACTTCTCACCCGTCATCTATGCCTGTGGTGTGCAGGGTGGTTGTATTTTCATGATGTGTTGCATTAGTAGCGCTATATAATTAGCTGATGATGAGATAGCGGTGATTTCATTACCATTGTTTTAACTTCTTCTGTTCTTTTTATCTGTGTTTGTACACTACATTGTTGGGCAAATACTTTCTTCCATGTACTTATATTGTTTGTACAGTGTAATTAAAAAATTCAAATGGAAATTATTAATGATATAACCTGTAAATTAAATTTTTTTGTACACATATTTAGAAGTAATAAAAACTTGACACAATTTTGATACACCGTATGTATACAATTTGATCTAAGTAGATGAAACTAAATTTTAAAACATTCCATATACTCTTGTAATCTGTTTCATCTCAAACATAAATGCAGTTGTCAGTGGGGCAAGTTGAGGTACACAGCGACATGACTTTATCATTTTAATTTAAAACTGTCATGAAGGTCACTTTACATATAGTCTGCTTTGTATTACAATGTTTCAAAATTTGTCTGATTGCTCTATCTAGAAAAGAATAAAAGTTATGTAATTTCTTCATTCGTGGAGACTAAAGCCTACGATCTACTGACCAAGTTCCCAGTACAGTTTGTTGAGTATCCTTTTTTGGCTATTAAGTTTTCTATCCAAGAGCAGAATTTCATTAAATATAGATATTACATGTTTAATTCAACATTCAGTACCTGTAATGACAGACAGTAATCTGTTTTTGCAATAGTTCTAACAATAAACTGATGAGAAGCTTCATTTGTATTAATAATGAATTAGTGGTGATATTAAAATTACTAATAATGTCATTTGAACAGAAAACAGAGAGTTATTTCCTATACAACTTCTCCAGGTACAATAAGAGACAGATGAGTCGAATTTATCCAAAGGGCACCAGGATGGACTCATCCAATTACATGCCTCAAATGTTCTGGAATGCAGGATGTCAGATGGTGGCACTGAACTTCCAAACTATGGGTTAGTTTTAGATTTTCTCATCTGTCATTCAATGGAAGACTCACCCAGTGTTATAACATGGCTTAATTCATTCTACAATCCTATAGCTATTAATGATGACAACGGTGTGATTGAGTTCTTGTATAAACAACTGTAAAATATTTTCTTCCTAGCAAAAGTGACCTAGTTGTTGCCCATTTTGAAAATTGTTAATAAAACAGGGAGGGAGATGCTCAGTACAGACACAGGTAATTAGACCCCATATACTGAGCAGTTGGAGGAGAGAGAGAAAATAGCATTGGGGCCACATGAAGAACAGAGTAGAGACCAATGAGTGGAATGAAGAGTAACTAACTGATGTGCGATGTGTGTGTGATTTTTGCTAAAGTAAGTGCAGTGTGGGACACTGGATAACACCTTGTTGGATGACAGGAGCCTCCTTGTGGTGACAGATTACAGGCCGGTTTCATCTGGTGTTACGCACCCCTCCCTACCCATTCCCATTGGCTGCATATTGTGATCGTATTACGTCCTGATTGGCTCTAGCTTATTTTTGTTTCAATTCAGCCAACTATTTCACTTGTTACATTTCACAAATATTAATATAAATATAGTACTTTGGTGCTTACGGATAATATCTTGTTTTATTTGGATTTCAGTAACACTAGGGTTACAATGACGTGGCCAGTGATTACACTGCCCATAATGCACCTGGGGTTGGTACAAATAAGCATGATCTCCACCCTTTCATTTGGCCTTACCCCCATGTATGACCTTACATAGACAGACGTGTGCCTAGTCATTCTGTTACTTGGGGCAGTAAGAGATATTGACACCGCCTCAAACCCTACATAAAATACCAGATTCATTATAAAAATGTACAATTTCAATCACCAGTCTATTCATTTTAATTAATACTAGAGATGACAACAATGTAGAAATGATTAATTTTACTGCATAGAGTTAGCAGGAGTACTGACAAAACATATTTGCTATGTATTCCTACTAAAGAAAAATAGAGAGTTGCGCAGAATCACCGAATAAAATGTTTTAATCTCGTTACAACAAATACAAAAATGTATTACCTATAGACAATAAAAGCTATATATAAAAAATTTAATGAATGGAATAGTATGCACATACACATATATTACCTTGAAATAAAACATATAAACGTAGATGGCACAAAAAGAAGGAATACACCTTCATGCAGAATACGGCTGGCACATATGTAGACCCCGTAGAGACTGGTTATTCCTATTGCTGGGGCACTTGGTAATAATGACCCGTTATTTCAGCCGCATAGTCGGTAAGAAGATTTACCGAACGGGTCATTATTACCAAGTGCCCCAGCAATGGGAATAACCAGTCTCTACGGGGTCTACATATGTGCCAGCCGTATTAACGGTAAAAAGGAGTTAACCTTTCTTCTCACTATAAGCGGATGATTACCGGCTCTCTAATACATCTATACAAGAGTGGATCAGATCTATATAAGAATCATCTTTATATTTCCTCATGTAACAACCAATCCGGACATCTTTCCGACAGGTTATAGTTTATAAATTGGAAATTCTTCTATACTAACCAAGACCAAAGTGCATATATTCCTATAAATATAATCTATGTGATATTTTTCATGTTGTATATTTATTCTGCATGAAGGTGTATTCCTTCTTTTTGTGCCATCTACGTTTATATGTTTTATTTCAAGGTAATATATGTGTATGTGCATACTATTCCATTCATTAAATTTTTTATATATAGCTTTTATTGTCTATAGGTAATACATTTTTGTATTTGTTGTAATGACATCAAAACATTTTATTCGGTGATTCTGCGCAACTCTCTATTTTTCTTTGCTATATATTTATGGAGATTTAGCACTATCTCCTTTTTGAGCTGCTGCAATTGATACCAAGGTTTTTTATTTATCTGTATACGCATCCTATTAGTGCCAGAGAATAAGTTGTATGTATTCCTACTACCCAAAACGTGTCCCCTTAGACAGCTGTCTAAATTTGTCTTATCATAGGCCCATTATTATTATTATTATTATTTATTTATAGGGCGCCACTAGGTATCCGTAGCGCTGTACAGAGACAGACAGAAATACGGTACAGGGTGAGACATCACGGAACAGTTAACAAAAAGCACAGTAACTCGGAAGCTTAAAGTACAGCTAGATGACAGGCGAGAGCCCCAGCGGGGTAGCTAGAGGGGTAGAAGGGCCTCACAGAAGAGACAAGGAGCTGGAGAGCAGAGTTAAGGTGGTGGAAAACAGGAGGAGAGGAGGCCCTGCTCGAAGGAGCGTACAATCTAAGGGAAGGGTAGGACGGACAGAGACGCAAGGGTAGGAGGAGGAAAGGGGGAGAGCGGAGGCAAAGACGGAGGGGGGAGAGAGGAGAGCGACGAGGAGGGAGGTAGGTGGGAGACAGGAAGGAGGGCAGTTAAGTGAGGGACTGGAAGGCTATAAGGAAGAGGTGGGTTTTTAAGGCCCGTTTGAAGCTGGACAAGTTGGGTGAAGTTCTGATGGAGCCCATCCCTGGTAACTTCACTGAGAGCTACAAACTTCAAAGTGCTCTTTGAACTATTTTTTTTCTCGTAAAACAATATATAAGCAAAATACATAAAATAAGCAATTAAATACAACAGAAGATGTGCTAAAACATAACTTAATAAAATAGCAATACAAATAATATATATATATATATATTTTTTTTAAAGAAATTGTATTATGTGTAATAATATGGCCTTGTGATATAATCCTGAAGTTCCTCCAAGACTTAATAATTTTAATGTCAAAATTTTATTTCATTTTAATTTCTGTTTAATATAATATAAAAGAAAAATTATACTTACAATGCAAGTTGAAAGACTCACAAGGGATAAGCACAAATTTATACCCAAAATATAATTTCTTTCATGTACCTACACTGCAAAAACAAGATTGAATCCAACGTAAGATATATTGGGGACATTTATGAAAACTGTTCAAGAAGTAACTGGCATTGACCATAGCAACCTATGAAATATACTTTAGACAAAGATAGCAACCATTGTATTGGTTCCTATGAATTCTAACTTTTTTCATAGTTACATAGGTACCTATTTTGCAAAAAGTTATCACCTTTATGTGAGGAGCCTGTCTCCAGCTGCTATAGCTTTCAGCAGTAATGATGCTATTGTTCCACTGGTTCAAGCTAAAGCGAAAATGAGAGATGTTAAGTTTAAAATGTCAGTTAAATCATAACTAGCAGAGATGAGTCTCCCTTGTCCCCCAACTATCTGTGAGCAGTGAGCACACACCTACAATGCCTAATTATCTTATCCCTACGTCACACCTGTCATGCATCTGTACTATGTCTACCTTGCTGTCTAGAAGCACATCAATTATTCCTTACTGACACCGCACCATTTCATTCTCAGACTTAGCCATGCAGCAGAACATGGCAATCTTTGAGTTCAATGGGAGCAGTGGATACATACTAAAACATGAATTCATGCGCCGGGCGGACAAACAGTTTGACCCATTCACAGTTGACCGGATTGATGTAGTTGTGGCCAACAGTATTTCGATAACTGTAAGTATGAAATTAGGAGATGGCTGCGTAGTGTGGCCTTACTATTATTTTTAGCATTTTGCACATTTAAGCCTTATTGTTTGCAAGGAAGTGTATAAATCAAAGTAGGGTATTGATAATACTCTCTTAACTGTTTTAAGAGTCAAATAACGTATTAAATAGCACTATTCACCATTGCTTTGCATGTATTCTCTCCATAGTGAGACAGCGCACAATCCAGTGACAATGTGGCTTGGTCAGCTGCAGATTTGCACCCTTTAGCTGGGTGTGCTCCATATTCTAATTGAGGCCCATTATGGTGTTGTATAACTGACAAGGAGTTTCTTCCCAACAGATAATCTCAGGGCAGTTCCTCAGTGACAAAATTGTGAAAATCTATGTAGAAGTGGAATTATTTGGGCTGCCTGGAGATCCCAAGCGTAAATATAAAACCAAATTGACCTCAACTGCAAACTCTATTAACCCAATGTGGAAAGAAGACCCATTTGTGTTTGAAAAGGTAAATCATCATCATCATCATTATCACCATTTATTTATATAGCGCCACTAGTTCCGCAGCGCTGTACAGAGAACTCACTCACATCAGTCTCTTCCCCATTGGGGCTTACAGTCTAAATTCCCTAACACACACAGACTAGGGTCAATTTGTTAGCAGCCAATTAACCTACCAGTATGTTTTTTGAAGTGTGGGAGGAAATCGGAGCACCTGGAGGAAACCCACGCAAACACGGGGAGAACATACAAACTCCACACAGATAAGGCATGGTCGGGAATTGAACTCATGACCCCAGTGCTGTAAGGCAGAAGTGCCACCATGCTGCCCAAAATATATTGTAATGTGTTACATATACAGTCTTATGATGGCAGATGTACTATATAAAATATAAAGTATTGCAACATATTTCTTTGTTTTCATTGAATTACAAAGCACTGCTCAAAATCTATTTCTTTGTAAAAGCCAAGCACTCTTCTAGTGGAAATGATCACTAATATTATATTTTACTCCAGCATGCAAACAAGTCCTACTCATATGAGCAACACATAGATTCTGTATGAAGAATGACATGACCATGGCTATTAAAAAATATTTATAATCTAAAGAATAAAAATAAACCATATTTAGAAATAATTAATATTTTCCTTAATTTTATTTTATTTGTTCCTATGTTATGGATGTAGAAAGCACAAAAACGCAGCAATGGAAGTATGCAGGAGAAAAAAATAATTCTAGCACGATGTAGAGAGAATGTAAAGATGTTTTCAGTTTCACTGTATCTATATCAATTATGAAGGAATTTATATGTCATCATATTATTTCTTCCCAGATTCTGATGCCAGAGCTGGCTTCTCTAAGAGTTGCAGCATTTGAGGAAGGAGGGAAGTTTATTGGTCATCGCATCATTCCTATTGATGCAATCAGATCAGGTTTAGTACATCTCTCATTTTACTCTTATGCCAATATACTGTATATTATATTACATTAATCCAAACCTGATGATGTGATAAGGTGTAATTCGATAGGAAATTCAGAATGTAAATTCATTTATTTTCAAAGTCGTTTTTATACTGAATACTAATTTTATTTTAGCTTCATCAATATTTTATTAAATATTATTGTTTCTATACGCTGGGAAAATGTTTTATTTTTGGATATAAAGTCCTCTGAGTACTGTACTGTTACAGCACTACCTGCCTCCCTTGTCATTAAGCAAGCCCTAACTGCTACACATTCACTGTTGCCAAAAATTTAATTCAATTTCCTTTGCTGATTAATCGCTGTTCAATCTTGTTGGACATATTTGAACAACAATAACACTGAATATGTCATAACCGGTTAATGTTGTCTTAATTAGAAATAGCGAAACTTGCAAAACTTTCCTGCAAAACATTCAGCTTTGTTTGCATTTAGATGTCAAACTTTTTTCCAGAACAGACAGAAGTTGACCTAACCATAACAGAATGAATGGGCGGTTGTTGTCCCAGCTCTATTCATTCTGCTAAATGCATATTTACAAATACAGTGTGGAATGGCATTATGCATCAGAATCATAGTGGATCTACATGAGCCATCATAAAGGCAAGAAAGCCAATATATTTTCCATTTATAATATTGTTTACTTGTTTTCCATTCACATATTGGGTGACTTGCAGTGGAATTGCTGCCACTGCAGGAGCCTATCCGCTACGGAGCCAAGATGGGGGCCTGGTGATGCTGGTTCACTCTTCTGAGATTCCCAATGGGAATCTTCTATCCTGGAGTAGTCACACGTAAATGACAAATAAGAATTCTGAATAACTGGCCACCACGTGTAATAGCTGCATTGTCAATGAATAAAGTACAGTCAGCTGGAGGGCTCAATAAGCAAACAGCCAATCAGAAGTGGATAGATTGTGCTGCTGGTGTCATCATCGCATATCTTTATACCATGTCTCCAATACCTGGAAAGCAACCTCCTAGGAATTCTATCTGGCGCTGCATCAAAGTCTCATTAGATCGCTTCTCCAGGGAGCACGCTACACATGTCCTAACTGTATTGAACTTCCGCTTGCCCGCCTCTGTTCTGCCTCTCTGTGCTACACTTACATAAATATGCTCTTATTGTACTTAAATTATGCTTGCCCATCCTGGTCTGCCTCTCCGAGCATAAGGGTCAGCAGGTTTAATATATGTACAAATCTAGGTACAGCTGCATTTTGGTGCGCATGCTCAATACACAAATACATATATTTCTCTTTCATCCAGTCTGGGGGACACTGCTTACCATGGGTTATGGAGGGAGCTTGGGGAGTTGGCAACTAACTAGTTAACTTTTAGTGCTGCCAACAGACCCCTCCCCTCTACAATCCCCCTGCCTCTTCCTCTTCCTGTCAGTTTTTTTCAGGTGCCCATGGAGTTGGGCAGTGTTTTTAGTGCTTAATGTAATTTTATTACTTTTTATTTTATTCTTTTAATTTTTACTTCATTTTTTCCCAGTAGCAGGCTGGAGTGTGTTCTAATATAGAGGACACACTCACAGCACAGCAGCGCAGACGCTCCCCTGTCAGATGAGAGCCAGCAGTTCTCACTGACAGGGACAGGAAAGGAGATGGAGGAAAGGGTGTCTAAAATTGAGAGTGACAAGCGGTCTCACGGACCGCTGTCACTCCTGAGCCTCCCTGATAACCGGCGCTGCCATTGCAGGCATAGAGTGCCGGTTATCGGATATGTCAGTTGACGGTGGCCATTTTGGATTTCGGGAAGGAGATCCTAGGAAGAAGGGGGTTATACCTGGATCCCCCCTCATGCATAGGAGGGGGCATCCAGTATTATCCGCTGCAGAGACCTCCTCTGGAGGTCTCCATTACTCTGCTACAGAAAATTAATTTTTATTTTTTAATCGCTGCAGAAGCAGCACTACTGAAGGGGGGGAGTTAACACATAGAGCTCCCCCTCCTTCCTGAGAGAGAGATGGTCTGTCCCAGTCTTCTGGCGCCAAGGAGAAGCCCGGGAACAGAGAACAGATCTGAGGGAGCAGGCACCAGGATACTGCTGTTGGACTTCTCCCCTGTTTGGCCTATGGCTAAGTATCTGATTTATTTAAACACATATGCTGTATTGCTGTGTACAAGAGGGCTAGTAGGAGTTATATTATAGTTCTACTACCTGCTTAAATATTATTTTGTGTTTAAAATATTACAAGTACAACTTTTTATCTAGATTAGTTGATTCTTGTAGTTACACTTTCTTCTATACATATTATATCTCTCTCTCTCTCTACTCAGCTAAAATTTTTCAATTTAAGTCTGTGTGTTTGGTGTGCCTTCCTTTATTCAGAAATGCCAGATAAGGGAAAGGGTCCTAAATCAATATATTTTTTTTACGTGTTCTAAATGTCATGTAAAATTAACTTGTGGGCAGAAGGACCCGTTGGCGCTCTGTTTGTGAAGCATGGGTCCCCCCTGCGCAAACCCAACAGGTCTCAGCCCCTCCATTGGAGGAACCGGCCTGGGTGGCCTCCCTGACACAGTCGGTTTCCTCCTTAGCACAGATTGTTTCTCAATCCAATAAATTATGGTCTAGTGGGGCAACTTCGGTGTCTAATAATCCAAATACACCATTGGGCCTCCCTGCTTCCTCTGGTTCCAGTGGAACGTCTATACCAGGACCTTCCTTATTACAGACGGACCAAGCCCCTGTTCCCACAGAGCCGCCATGGTCCGCAGCTTTTATAAAGGGTTTGGATAAACTGAACCAGTTACTCGAATCCCCAAATATTCCGCCTGCTAGAAGGAAGCGGCCTAGATCTGATAATACCCTTATGGTCCTTTCAGACTCTGAGGAGTTTTCAGAGGAAGAGGGGGATATTAATTCTGATCCAGACCAGGTTGTACCGTTGGGACAGGAAGAAAGCTCTAAAAGCCAATTTATTAACGATTTGGTTTTAACAGTAAGACAGGCATTGGATCTCCCAGAACCGGAAGATCCGACTCCCAGAGACAGAAAACTTTTTAAGAAAGCCAAAAGAAGGGCTAGCCGTTTTTCCCCTTCTGTAAAACTTAGAGATATCGCAGAAGGAGCCTGGAAAAGGTTCTCTGTGTCACGGGCACTAGGAGTCTTTACCCAGGGATCACCAGGTGATAAGCTTACCAGAGCAGTATAGGTGGTAATATGGTACTCTGGTAGCGGGGTGATCACGGAACAGGAGACAGCAGATGATAGAGATGCTCGGGAAAGTCTATGACTAGCAGCACTGGTAATATATATGTAGTAATACACGAGGAACTGAATGGACAAAGGACACGTGAGGGTAGTCAGTGGTCTGCGGTAGCAAGTTGTACCACTGCTATAGTGAGGAGGAATGTCCAACAGAAACGAGGAGGTGATGAGAGTCAGCGGTCTGCGTTTAGCAAGTTGTACCGCTGTCTGGGTGAAGGAATGGGATCCAGGTGAAGATATCCGGGAAGTCAGTGGTCTGCGTTAGCAAGTTGTACCACTGCTATGTGAGAGGACACTGGAACAGGTGACACTGGAAACAGGAATCAGTGGTCTGCCTCTAGCAAGTTGTACCACTGAATATATATGTGAGGAGGAGCACGGGGAGAGACTGCAATACAGAGGATACACGGGCACCTTGAACTTGATCCACAATGACATGCACAATATAGTAATGACTGAACAGCACTGCAATAATACAAAGTCATAGAAACTATCCGGGCAAAAGATAACACAGTCAATGATGGCAAAAGTCTCAGCGGATAGTAAGCTCCAGAGGAGAACAACTCAGTCCAGCAAGATATGCAATACACCAGCACAGTCAATGAGAAGTATGCATACCGTGGTTCAGGAGCAGGCTGTCAGCCAGGAGTGCAGAGATACCTGAACGGCTGGAGGCCGGCAGGATGCGAAGTCCCTGGAGGGTGAAGCGGTAATCAAGTAGGTGCAGCGCACAGGTAGGTAGACCAGCAGGGGAAAAAATACTCAGGAAGCAGTAGTATGTAGAACTGGACTCCTGGAGGACCCTGAAGAGTAGCGATGGTCTAGACGAGATGAAAGCAGTGAGGTGCAGATCCGATGCAGACTGGCGAGTAGAGACCAGCAGGAACACTCAGAAGCACGGAGAGCAGATCAGCTGCTGCAGACACGAGTAGAACTGAGGAGTAGCAGCCAGCAGGACTCTGCAGGTGCACGGAGGTAGCGGATAGCAACCAGCAGGTGCAGCCACGATGAAACACGGGAGAGTAGAGCTGAGCTGGAACTGTTGAGCACGGAGAGCAGCGGATAGGAATCAGTTGTAGCAGTCTCGAGGAAACACGGGAGAGTTGAGATGAGCTGAAGACTGTAGCGCACGGAGGCAGCAGATAGGAATCAGCCAAACAGTCACGATGAAACACAGGAGAGTTGAAGTGGTCTGAGGACTGTAGTGCACGGAGGCAGCGGATAGGAATCAGCTAACAGTCACGATGAAACACAGGAGAGTTGAAGTGGTCTGAAGACTGTAGTGCACGGAGGCAGCGGATAGGAATCAGCTAACAGTCACGATGAAACACAGCAGAGTTGAAGTGGTCTGAAGACTGTAGTGCACGGAGGCAGCGGATAGGAATCAGCTAACAGTCACGATGAAACACTGGAGAGTTGAAGTGGTCTGGAAACCACAGGAGTAGAAGTGGTCTGGAAACCACAGGAATCAGCAGCGCTGAATACACGAGGAAACACAGGAACACCTTCAGAGGCTCATGGGGAATGAGACTCCAAGATCAGGCAACGAGGTATGGACAGCAGGTGCTTTAAATAGGGAGTGTTGCCTGATCAGCCAATTAAGTTAAAGGAACAGGTAATGAAGGTTTTGAAAGGGCTGCGCATGCGCAGACCCTCAGGATGGTGGACGGCCACGGTTCCTAAACACACGGGAAGAAGCACTCACAGTCTGGTGAGTGACACTCTGTTCCTAAAGGTTCTCTTCCCTGTATCCATTGCAGGAAGAGGATGTGGTTCGCTGGGAGAGCATTCCAAAAGTGGATATTCCTATAGCCCGATTGGCCAAGCACGCTTTACTCCCAGCCCCAGGTTCTACATCCCTACAGGATGTCAATCACCGCAGAGTGGAATGCCAGCTAAAATCTATATTTGCGGCTGCGGGTTTTTTTCCTCTAGGCCCACATTTGCGTCAGCTTGGGTTGCTAGAGCCATGGAAGCATGGGCAGACCAGCTGGCAGAGGCATTACAGGAATCTGATTTACTTCCCCTGGCTTTGCATTTCAAGGAGGCATCGGGGTACCTGTATAAGGCGGCCCAGTATACAGCAGCTGTATCCTCTTCTATTCAGGCTGCATCTATCTCAGCAAGAAGAAGTTATGGCTGAAATCATGGGAAGGAGATGCGGAATCAAAAAAGTCTGTGGAAACCATTCCTTTTTCAGCGGCAGGTTTGTTCGGCCCGGAATTGGATACACTGATCTCTCGGGCAACCAGGGGCAAAAGCACTTCCTTGCCAGTATTCCCTAGCAGGAGCCGGAACCTCGGGTCAGCTCTTTTTCGGGGGACCTCCTTTCCTAAAGGACAGTCCTTTAGAGACAGACAGCCCAATTCTCGAGGCTCCTCTGCCAGGGGGAGATCCCCGTTTTTAGCTAGGCCTCCATGTCCCAAGAGAAGCCTGCGTCATGATGACCACTCTGTTCTGCAGGGGGCGCCAGTGGGGGGACATCTGTCTTTGTTTCAGGAACAGTGGGCAGCGTCCTCCCAAGATTCTTGGATTCGGGGTATTCTATCAGAGGACTACAGGATAGACCTGTTGGGCCCCGCTCCACATCGTTTCTTCCATACTCCGCTACCCCGAGATCCATCAAGAAGGCAGGCTATACAGGATTGGGTCGCCTCTCTTCTTTTTCAAAAAGTTATCTGCAGGGTTCCAGATTACCAGAAAGGGCAGGGGTTTTATTCAAACCTGTTTCTGGTCAAGAAGCCGGACGGCTCCTTTCGCCCCATCCTAAATTTAAAGGGCCTGAATGTGCACTTAAAGGTGGACAAATTTCGTATGGAATCCCTGAGGTCGGTGATAAACGGCTTAGAGAAGGATCAGTTTATGCCGTCCATAGACATAAAGGACGCATACCTCCATATTCCCATATGGATTCACCATCAGTCTCTTCTAATATTCTCGGTGGGATCATGCCACTATCAGTTTCGGGCCCTCCCCTTCGGCCTCTCAACAGTGCCAAGGGTTTTCACGAAGGTCATGTCAGTTATGGCAGCATGTCTTCACCTTCAGGGAGTTCAGGTCGTGACTTACTTGGACGATCTGCTCATCAAATCCTCCTGAGTAGATTGCTTACGTCATCACTTGTCCCTCACCTTGGTGGTCCTCGAGGGCCACGGATGGCTGATCAATTTAAAGAAATCCCAGATGGTTCCGTGTCAACGCATGGTTTTCCTAGGCCTCATCATGGACACCAGCCAGCAAAAGGTTTTCCTGCCTTTCGAGAAGGTTGCTTCAATTCAGAGCATAACAACTCAGGTCTTGTCTTCCCCCAGCCCCTCAATGCACTTGTGCATGCGGCTGCTGGGAAAGATGGTGGCCTCCTTCGAGACCATCCCCTTTGGTCGAGTCCTTTCTCGTTGTTTCCAGTGGGATCTGTTGATAAAATGGTCAGGATCCCACCTTTGCTTAGATCTCCAGAGGATCTCTCTATCCCCGAGGACGAGACAATCACTCCAGTGGTGGCTGATTCGGGATCACATGACAGTGGGCAGGTCTTTTGCTCCATGGTCATGGATCATAGCCATGACAGAAGCCAGCCTGAAAGGTTGGGGGCGGTGATCCTACATCTCCCGCTCCAGGGCTTTTGGTCGGTTCAGGAGTCGACCCTTCAATAAACGTGCTGGAATTGAAGGCTATTCTTTTAGCCCTTCGGGGGGCCCAGTCCCTGCTCCAGGACCACCCCGTCAGTCCAACAATGCCATGGCTGTGGCATATGTCAACAAACAGGGAGGAACCAGGAGTGTAGCTGCAATGAAGATTGCAATTTAAATCTTGATTTGGGCAGAACTATATGTTCCAGCAATATCGGCAATATTCATTCCAGGAATAAGAAATTGGAAGGCCGACTACTTAAGTCGAAATCAGATGATGCCAGGAGAGTGGTCACTCCATCCAGAAGTGTTCCAGTCTCTGGCTCAGAGGTGGGGTCTTCCGGATATAGATCTCATGGCCTCCAGACACAACAGAAAGGTTCACACATTTCGCGCAAGGGACCCCTTAGCGGGGGCAGTGGACGTAATGACGATGTCATGGGACTTCAGGTTGGGATACCTGTTCCCTCCGATTCCCATGCTACCTTGTGTGCTCAGACGAGTAAAACAAGGAGGTCTGCCAGTAATTCTGATAGCTCCCTCATGGCCGCGCCGAGTCTGGTACGCGGACATACTCTCTATGGCAGAAGGACCGGGGTTTTGTTTTCCATCTCGAGTCGACCTCCTTCTGCAGGGTCCCTTTCGTTACCAGAATTACCTCAGATCAGTTAACAGCATGGCTGTTGAAGCCAGCCTCTGGAGGGCTAGAGGTTGTTTCCTCCAGTGTGGTGAACACTATGATGGGAGCCAGAAAGCCAGTCTCAGCTCGCATCTATCACCGGATTTGAAAAATCTATACAGATGGTGTGAAAATAGGACATGTCACACGTCCTCTTTTCGTCTCCCTTGTTTATTGGCTTTTCTTCAGATGGCCTGGAAACAGGGCTTCATTTAGGTTCCCTAAAGTTCAGGTATCGGCACTTTCAGTCTTTTTTCACCTGAAATTAGCGGATTTGCCAGATATTAGGACTTTCCTCCAGTAGAGTCTTGCATATTCAGCCTCCCTATGTTCCGCCTACAGCACCGTGGGATCTCAATCTGGTGCTGGATATGCTTAAAGGGCCTCCCTTTGAGCCTTTACTTGTGGCAGATTTGAAATGGTTGACCTGGAAGGTCCTCTTTCTTTTGGCTATTGCATCTGCACGTAGGCTTTCAGAATTAGGAGCTCTGTCTTGTCGGGAACCATATCTGGTTGTCCACGAGGACAGAGCGGTGTTAAAAACCCTCCCTTCTTTCGTTCCTAAAGTAGTTTCGGTTTTCCATCTGAACCAAGAAATTGTAGTTCTCATCTACTTTCCATTCAGATCAACAGTCTATGGAAAAGTTAGATGTGGTTAGGGCTCTCCGCATTTATGTCAAAAGAACTTGTCAGATTAGACGTACTGATTCTCTGTTTGTTCTTTATGATGCTAATAAGAGAGGCTGGTCAGCCTCAAAACAGTCCATTGCAAGATGGATTACGGCTGCTATTAGGCAAGCTTACATAAGGCTAACCGTCCGGTGCCAGAGAGACCTGGTCCTCTGTCTACACCTTTACAAAATTTTACCAGTTTAATGTATTTGTATCCGCGGATGCAAATTTCGCTCGTAATGCTTTGCGGGCAGGATTTTCAGAGTAGTCCCACCCTTAGGGGGCAGCTTTAGAACGTCCCCATGGTAAGCAGTATCCCCCAGATTGGATGAAAGAGAAAATAGGATTTATGTACTTACGTTAAATCTGTTTCTCTGATTCCGTCTGGGGGACACTGCGATCCCTCCCTTCTGCTTTTCTTCTGTGTGCTCTTGTTTGACTGCCCTTTTTTCTCCTTGGGCTTTTTAATTAACTGACAGGAAGAGGAAGAGGCAGGGGGATTGTAAAAGTTAACTAGTTAGGTGCCAACTCCCCAAGCTCCCTCCACAACCCATGGTAAGCAGTGTCCCCCAGACGGAATCAGAGAAACGGATTTAACGTAAGTACATAAATCCTCTTTTACACTACATAAATTGATGCACGCCCACTTCTAAATGAAGCCTAGAATGTTCTGATTTACCCATCATTTAGTGCATTCCTTTGTACTCAACAAATGCTGCCATTTTGGCTCACAAATCCCAGTGCAAAGGCAGGGGTGTCACACAACATAAAAGGGAACTATCTCTTTCTCCCATGCGCTACTCCAAGGCAAGTGATCTATATGACTTAGAGATTATATTATTGTTAATAATAAAAATGTTACTAATTAATGGCTGTACTGTGAATGCACTCAATTGCTTTAATAACAGAGGATCTCATTTTGTATTTCTACCAGGTTACCATCACATGTGCCTTCGGAGTGAAAGTAACATGCCACTCACCATGCCCTCTTTATTTGTGTATGTGGAGGTGAAAGACTATGTGCCAGATACTTGGGCAGGTATACCCAACATACTACCATGATGTCACCATAGACATGCACAAACACTTCAACCTTCTTTATTCTCAATCTTATTGAAATGCTAAAGACCCCTAGACCTGGGTGCCCCACCTCTCCCTCACATTTCCCCATCCCTAACAACCACTACACATATCATTTGTATCAGCTCTCTGTCTGTCTTAAGGTTTTCCAAATTAGAAAGTCTTCTATAACTTCTAAACTGGCCATGAAAGGAAATGTAAACAATCAGCCCTGGGACTGTATAGCATCTGTAAGTCACAGCAGGATCCTCAGAGTCTACCCCTATTGCGATGCCACTACTAAGTCTTATCTATGTATTCAGTACGGTCTTACATATTCCTACATATACAGTAAGTCGCTGCCATCTATTCTTGGAGGCCAATTTGTAATTCTACCTCTATATCAGTGACATATTGAAACACTTAATGTCTCACAGTTCCTTTGATGCTTTCACTATACTGGCTACATAGGAGGTAATTGGAAGTTTGTCTTGCTTTGGTTTGCAGAACTCACTCATGCCCTCTCCAACCCTATCAAAGCTTTCAAAGCACATGAGAAGGCATCAATAAAGATGAATAACAAAACATCATCTGTTGATGAGGTAAGGGTGCAATTAACATTTTAAATAATAAAGTTCTCAGAGGTTAATATATTAGCAGTTTGCAAATTATTATGCCAACAAAAATATGAGAGGCTCTGCAGGTAACTCCCCTGCCGTTGTTTTTCCTGATTGTACAGCCCTGCAGACTATGTTGGTGCTATATAGTAATCAGGTTATTCATTGACCAATCACAGCCCACTTCCTCTCTCAGCGCGCGTGTGTGTGTTAGGGAATTTAGACTGTAAGCTCCAATGGGGCAGGGACTGATGTGAGTGAGTTCTCTATACAGCGCTGCGGAATTATTGGCGCTATATAAATAACCGATGATGATGATAGTTTCTTTCAAGAGTAATGAGCAGGAGAAATGCCAGAGCAGTATGGGGGAACAGGAGGATTTTTAAATGTCTTTTAGCAGATTGCAGGGATGGTTCTCCCATATCTGTAGGTTAAAATGGTTTGTTGTTTTTTCCTTTACAGTGCTCTAGATATGCAATTATTATTATTATTATTATTATTATTATTATTGTTATTATTATTATCATAGATTTGTAAGGTGACACAGTGCTCTGCAGAGCTGTACAATAGGGAAAGCAGGAAATACATAAAAGAAGGACATACAAGGCAGACAAAAAAAATGCAGATATGAAAACAAAGGTTATGGAGGACCCTGCTCATTAGAGAGCTTACATTCTAAGTGGAAGAGGGCACAGCTGAAATAAGAGGAGTAAGTGTAGCTTAGAGTGGAGATTGGGAAAGCTGTGAGGGTGTATTAGTGTGCATTGTATCATTAGGGATAAGGTAAGCTTTAAAAAAAGAGATGGGTTTTTAGAGAACATCTAAAGATTTGGAGTCTAATTTGAAAAGCCTAATTGGGGAGCAGCACGGGAGAAGTCTTGTAGGTGTGGGGGAGAGGTGGTCACCAGAGACAAGACAAGATGCAGGTCAGAGGTAGATCTAAGTGGGAGTGAGGGAAAGTATTTAGATATGAGATTTGAGATGTATGAAGGGGTAGTGTTGTTGAGGGCTTTGTATGTAAGGGTGAGTAATTTGAATTGTATTCTGGAGGACACAGTGTAGGGATTTGCAGGGTGCAGCAGATGTGGACAGTGAGAGAGGAAGATCAGTCTTGCAGCAGCATTTAAGATGGATTGAAGTGTGGATATATGGGTGTCGGGATTACCAGATAGCAGGAGGTTGCAGTAGCCAAGACAGGAGATGATGAGAGAATAGATAAGAGATTTAATAGCATGTTAAGAAAGAAAAGGGAGTATTCTGACCTATTTAAGGTGGAATCGACAGAATTGGGAAAAAATCTGGATGTGAGGAATAAAGCAGAGGACGTTGTCAAGTGTGACACCAAGGCAATAGGCTTGGGAGACTGAGGAAATTGTGGCTTTATTGACAGTGAGGGAGATTTGAGGGGAGGTGACAATTCTGTCAGGAAGATTCTGGCATGGATATGTTGAGCTTTAGGTAGCATTGGGACATCCATGTGGAGATAGCTGAAAGACAGTTGGTTACACAAGATAGTACAGAAGAGGACAGGTCAAGGGAAAAGATATAGATTTGAGTGTCAGCAGCATAGGGGTGGTACTGGAGGCCAAATGGGCAAATTAGTGTTCCAAGAGAAGAGGTGTACAATGAAATAAGTAAAGGTCCAAGAACAGCACCTTGTGGGACCCCAACAGATAGTGGGAGTGGAGGAGAGGATGTGCTTGAGATAGAAACATTAAAGGAGCTGTTTGATAGGTAGGAAGTGAACAAGGAAAGAACTGTGTCACAAAGGTCAATGTAGTGAAGTGTGTGTAGGAGAAGAGGGCGATCAACTGTGTCAAAAGCAGCAGAGAGGTCCAGGAGAATGAGTATGGAGAATTGACCCTTAGACTTTGAGGGGACAAGTTGTAGGGAGAGATGATGAGATGAGTGTAGAGACTTCATCAGTTATTGGAGAGAATGAATTAAGGGTGGTTTGGTGAGTGTAGCTGAATGTGGGTAGAATGGGTGGAGTGTGTGGAATTTGGCATTAGAAAATATCTTGTCGAATGGTGTGGATTTTTTTTTGACGTAGGTGACAAAATAATGGGCTTTGAGGGAGGAAGGGGGAAGAGGTGAAAGTGGGCAGAGAAGTAAATTGAAGGTGTCAAGGAGGTGACGTGGGTTAGAAGACTATTACTACAAAGAATATTAGAGATTTGAAGAATGTTTGTTTGGCAATTGCAGGTAGCGGGTCTGTTTGTTGTGCCATGGCTGGGGTTTGGGTCATCGCAGACTCTATGTGGTAGCTGGAGCTGCATTGTTTAGGGCTGAAGTGAGTGTTTTGTTGTAGAAAAAGGCGGCCTAATTAGGTCAGAACAATGCAGACATAGGAGAAAATTTTTGTTTTAGTGAAGATGAGAAGTGGATTGTGTCAAGAGCATTTAGGTGTCGCTATGTACATGTGGATTTGGGTGCAGGGGAAGGGCATGAGGTAAGGTGAGACTGAAGGAAAGAAGATTGTGGTCAGAGAGTGGGAAGGCAGAGTTGGTGAACCTAGAGATGGAGCAGTAGCAGGAAAATACAAGGTCAAGGAAGTGTCCATTACAGTGGATGAGGTCCACTGGAAGACACCAAAGGGTGAAGTAAGTCAAAGAAGTTTAATGGTAAAAAAAAGCAGTGGGATTATCAATTGGAATGTTGAAATCACCTAGTATGAGAGTAGGCAGGTTAAAGGATAGGAAATAAGTGAGCATAAATAAATAAATGCAAGAATGTTATCTGTTAATTCTTCTTGTTTGTTTAATTTGTTTACACAGAAATCCATGAATCTTCAATCCAATGGCATCAGTGGATCTGGTAAAAAGTTAAACACATTAATACAAAATGGTCCTGCAGGTAAAAAAAGTTTTTTCTTTTCTTATTTGATCAGACAGAATTGCTTATTGTTTTATCAATGGGACCAGGCAAAGATGCCCCTTTTCACCCTTTCTCTTTGTGCTGATGATGGAGCCTCTAGCAACATGGATATGTACTAACTCAGATATTGCGGTGTGCATGTTGGCCCAAAAGTGTACAAGCTGTGTTTATATGCAGACCATATTCTCCACACAATTCCAATACCTCACATATCACTACTGTTGCTTTGTGAAGAACTGTGCTTAAATGGGAAGCTTTCAAACTTCAAGATTTACACTGGCAAAGCAGAGATTCTACCTCTGAAGGTGCCACAAGTGAGCTTCAACACTTTAAGCTTAATTACAATTTTTGCTGGCAAGCTGATAAGCTAAAGTACCTGGATATTTACTTGACCAGATCTATTGACTGACTCAATACTGCCAATTACTTCAACCTCTTAGAAAGCATAAGTGAAAACCTCATAGTTTAGGACAAGTTATACATATATTGGGTAAGCAGGATAGCAGCAATAAAGATGAACATATTGCCAAGGATATCATACATATTCCAGACATTCACTATGAGACTTACAGATATACATCTCCAAGTTCATCTGGTCAGGTAAAAGGCCAGAGTATGGATGTGAAAACTTTAGACACCCCAAAGAGGGTGACTTGGCCACCCCAACATTCAGAAGTAGCACAAGTTACCCATTGGTCTTGTCCCATGTTAATACTCGCTCTAGAGTCTGGGTTGATATTGAAGCAGCCTTACTCAGTATACATTCCTGATATACTCTATTGTGGATCCCACTCAAAATGAGGCCCCAAGTGCACCATCTACCCACTTAGTTGATTTTTTCACTAGTTTTCTGGGATCACTGAGCGTATGTATATAAACTAAATTAAAATCCAGCTTAAATGAAACAACTGTGAAACAGTCCCTCCTTCCCCCATGGCCTAGACCACAGCCAATGTGAAAGGAGCAAAATATTAACTTTCTCTTGGACATAGCTCTATTGCTGTTTTTCCCTAAATCTGCCAAGATTAAAGAGAGATTTCACTTTCCATCTAGTTTCTTAGCTACAAATAAGGCATCTATATAACTCTGAGCTCCCTTAATCATCCCTAATGGTTCATTCGCTTTGGAGTAATTTTGCTTGTTCAAATCAAACTCTTAAAGCTTGGTTTCAACTTTCTAGGGCTAGATTTACTAACAGGCGGTTTGCTTAACCCGACGTTTTTCGGCTAGTTTGCCGGCGGTTTGGCCATCGCCGGATTTACTAAAGGCAAAACCGTCATCCAAACGGCCAGAAATTACTTTTTTCTAAACCACCACTTTACAAATCGCCATGCCGATTTTAACAATGATGAACATACAAACAGCCGAATTTACTATGGAGGGGTTTGGCAAAGTGTCGGAAAAGCGTCATTCAAACGACCAAAATAAAAGAGCTGGTTGTGAGCGGCGAGATTGCTCAAACCGCATGCTGCCGAAGCTCTGGCAGCTGTCAAAACAGTAAAGAATAGATAAAAGGTTTTTTTTAAAAAAGCGTGCCATCCCCCCTCTATTTAGTCTTAAACCTAGTGCTGCCTAGTGCTGCCAGCCTACTGCTGGTTCCGTAAAAATCGGGGAAAAATTTTGCGTGGGGTCCCCCCTATTTTCACGGAACCAGCACTAGGCAAACCAGCCGGGTAGGTGGCATTATAGCAGGGGGACACGCGGCAAGGGTCCCCCTGCCATAATGACTAACCAACCCCAGGCTGTTCAGCGCTGTGCCACAAAAAACGAGCGGGCCCCCCCCTAGGGACACCCAGCCCAGTGCTGATAGCACTAGCGCTCTTCCTACACCCCTGGGCGGTGGGTGTAGGGTAATAACGGCAAAATAAGTGTGAAAAAAACAAACAGGCACCATTTTGTTTTGTGGAACTACAAGTCCCAGCCAGGTTGCCATAAATAGTGTGGGCATGCTGCTACTTGTATAACTACAAGCACCAGCATACCCACGGCAGCCAGGGCATATTGGCACTTGGAGAACCACAAGTGCCAACATGCCCTGACACCCACGGCTGGCTGGGACCTGTAGTTTCACAAAACATAATGTTTACAAAATCACAACACCCTCATTTCAACCACTAACATTTATTAAAAATAATAAACCCACATTAAATACAGTAAACACCCTAATTTACACCACATATTTTTTTTTAAAATAATAAATCCCAAATATACTCACCAATGAAGTTTTTGTCTGTTGTCAGCAGCTTTCAATCCACAAAATGACTGTCAACAAAGTCCAAAATAAATTTGTATCCAAAGTCCATGCTTGACCATGTCCAATTAAAATTGTAATTCCAAATGTCCTGCTTGTAATGTCTTCTGTTCTTCTGCCCAGAGTGGGGGCAATTGTTGCTTGCAGTCTTCTGTACTTCGGCCAGGTGGGGCCCCATATTTGTAACATCCCCAAATCTTCTGGCTTGATTAAAGGAAAATAAAAAAAGTGCAGGACCGCTGCAAACAGCTTCTACACTGTACACTGTAGAAGCTCCGATACGCAATGTGCTTAGCTCATTGCGCTAGGTCTATTTGTAGTATTAGGGGATTTTCCCACGATCGTGGGAAAAGCCACACTTTTTTTAAAAAAACTTTTATCTATTCTTTACTATTTTGACAGCTGCCGGAGCTCCGGCAGTATGACAGGCAGTATGATAATGATCAATTTTTCATGAAACCGCCATGTTTTAAAGGAAAAGCGCCATGTTTCTTTCCAAGCCGCCGGCGGCTTGGAGCCTTACATCCCGCCGTTACATCGCCGGCGGATTCTCCTTGAAGCTTAAAATCGCCCATTAGTAAATCCGTCTGTTTGACATGCAAAACCGCCGGAGAAACGCGGATATACATGGCGGATCAAAAACGCAGTCAAACACGCCCGTTAGTAAATCTAGCCCCTAACATTCAATTTTTAATAGTGGCATAGATAAATATATTGCCATTCTTTGTCTTTAACCATGCTGTTTTGGCCCGGATCTCCTCATTAATCATCCCCTCCTCCTCCCTTCCGACAATCCCTTACTATATATATTCCCCTGAAACTTGACATTGAATAACCTGCTCTCTGCTTCCATGCTCAGTTGTTACCTAGTGGAAATCTATTGATTTTGATGTGTTATTACAATTATTACTACTGTATTTTGAATGTTATAAGACAGGAATTGTTGTTCATTACAACCCATGCAACCCATTCAATGCAATTGCAGAGGAAATAGATTAGTTCTGGGAAGTAGTTTGTACTACTCAAGAATCTATCTGGGCATAGGCAACCTGTGGATTTCCTGCTTTGCAAGGCCAAGCTTGGCAGAGCACGGTATGAGCTGTGGTTCAACAATGGCCGATATGCCACTAATTGCCTGTTCCTGAATGATGTCTAATAATCTCATAATTAATAAATGCAGCTTTTATTAACCACAGACAATGGCATAGTCAAGCTCAGTTAGTAATATTAAACTGTTAACAATAATGCATGATATATACATATTTCAGGCTCTGTAAGCAGTGGAAATCCGGACCCTATGAAAGAAACTGCAGGTAAAGTATAGCAAAATACACAATTAATATTCTGCAAACTGTAACAAAATATAAAGTGGGTGTCTGGAAAAAAGCTGTGTAGTATCTGATGCTCAGTTCTTGCTGTATACAGTGACAGGCAAATAGTAAATGAAGTTAATTTATTACACAAATCTGTGCATGCTATACAGAGAAATTCTACATGGAATAATAAAAATCAGTTATTATTGAGGTTATCCTATAATAAGGCAACAAGAATAATGGTATCATTTTTGTGCAAGCAATTTTCACATTCATTTCTTATGGACCGAATTTGAAAGAACATGTTTGAATAGACGTTTGAAGTTGTTCGTGTCTACACTGGTGACATGACTAAGTATGTATAAATTGATACAATTATAAAGATCACATAGGAGTGTTCTGGAATTAGTCTTACAAATTGTGTAAATGCATTCCTTCATATGTTTTTTGCAATGTCTTTTAATATGATGCATGTCAATGACTATTCGTACTCTGTTACAAATCTTTTCTATGGTAACAGCATACAAGTGCAATCAGAGTAAGGGCCGATTTATTAATGGCCACATCCCCATCCCCCCCCCCCCTCCCCCAGTTAGTTAGTGAGTATTATGATACAATGCAGACATTTATTAAAATATCGTCCTGGGAAAGTTCATCCGATAAGATGCTGTCCCTATGATAACTTTACTGTACTAACAATTCCCCAGAGCTTAGCTTGCTCAGAGCCATTTTCATTATTTAGCGGAGGGTACAGCATAATACCTGCCAGAGAGGGATCCTAGGATCCCTCTCCTGCAATGCTCTCTTCATAGGGCAGAATGGCTAACGCCATCTTCAGATGTCCTTAGCTATTGGAGTCAAACTCCAAAAATCTCTGATATCTCTTGCGTTAGGCTTTTGTTAAATAACTGTGATGCTACATTATACCTAAACAATGCAGAAACAGTTGTTTCCACATGGTTTAAGGCTTAATAAAAAAGGCCCCTATGGCAGTTTTAGGTAACATTTCAAGGGTGGCATGGGTTGGCCCCCTCACCTTCAAAAAGAGTGCACAGTATCCTTAATTCTAGTAATAAGTTAAAACAATACATTTAATCAAGAGCCACCTATCTGTAATAACATATCAGCAGACATGTTACAAGCTATAGCAAACAAATCTGACAATAAAGCAGGAAGACGTTGGGGGCTGCAAGTGAAGGCTCTGGACTAATAAACACAAATATCTGATTGGGTGCTGGAATATATAGTGCTACAGGACCTGGACCAAGACATGATCAGGGATGAGCTAAGTCAGAAGCTGCAGCTGCTTCCCATTATTAGAGAAGAGGTGTGCTACCTCCTGGTAACAGAGAACAATAGTTTGCAACCAGCTTCAGAACAATAGCTTGCACTCCAAATATTTGTGAATGGTTTGCCTTTTTATATTAGATTAAATTAAAACAGGTTCTCAGAACATTGTTAGACCAAGAAAGTGGCATAGAATGATGTTTGTAATCGGATGACTTTTATACTTCTCTTATGTTGTGAACATGAAGACTGGAATTGGGAAAAAGTAGACCCCAAATAAGTCTAAGGCAATTCAAAAATGAAAGTTTAATTGTGCATTTCTTTTAGAACCAGAAACCACAAATCAGGATGAACTACAAAAACAGAAAAGCTTTATGAAGCTTCAGAAGAAGCAGGAGAAGGAATTGAAAGAACTGGAGCGAAAGGGACAGAAACGCAGGGAAGAGATTCTGCAGAAATACTCCAATGCATTCAGTGACCTTCACACACAGACCAATAAGAAGAAAAATTGCAAGAGTCAGAAAAAGAAGTAAGTGTGCATAGACCTTCCTGTTTTATTGTGATACAATAAAGACACAGCTTCATTGAATGAATGAATGAATGAATGAATGAATGAATGAATGAACAATGACTTCTGTAGGCCTTTTTCCAAAGGTGTATATAATGTAGATGCTCATCAAATGTGCACCTACATCCGGATCAGAATTCCCCCAGTCTAGCTCAGTCTCTTTATGGACTTTGTGGGTTAGAATTAGGGATGTGCACCGGCGACTTTTGAGGTCTCGTGTTTTGTGTTTTGGATCCGGATTTTCGTTATTTTTGGGGTTCGGATTTGTCTCGCAAAACACTTGACGAAAGGTCTCGGTTCGGATTTAAGGTTTTGGATTCGGATTTTTTTGGAAAAAAACATAAAAAGTTTAAAAATCAAGTTTTTGGGCTTATTTTCACTCCTAGGCTATTATTAACCTCAATAACATTCAATAACAAGCATTTCCACTAATTTACAGTGTATTCTGAACACCTCACAATATAGTTATTAGTCCAAAACGTTGCAACAAGGTATCTTTCTGGACTGCGTAGAGGAGTGGGTCACCACAATATATATTAAAAACCCTGAACTTTTATGATTCGCACCAATAAATGTACCTGGACTGCGTAGAGGAGTGGGTCACCACAAGATATATTAAAAACCCTGAACTTTTATGATTCGCACCAATAAATGTACCTGGACTGCGTAGAGGAGTGGATCACCACAATATCTATTAAAAACCCTGAACTTTTATGAATCGCACCAATAAATGTACCTGGACTGCGTATAGGAGTGGGTCACCACAAGATATATTAAAAACCCTGAACTTTTATGATTCGCACCAATAAATGTACCTGGACTGCGTAGAGGAGTGGGTCACCACAATATCTATTAAAAACCCTGAACTTTTATGAATCGCACCAATAAATGTACCTGGACTGCGTAGAGGAGTGGGTCACCACAATATCTATTAAAAACCCTGAACTTTTATGAATCGCACCAATAAATGTACCTGGACTGCGTATAGGAGTGGGTCACCACAATATCTATTAAAAACCCTGAACTTTTATGATTCGCACCAATAAATGTACCTGGACTGCCTAGAGGAGTGGGCACTGGGCACCACAATAAAATATATAAAAAACCTTCAACAGGTCTGCATTACACTACACATACGGCTGCTCCTCCATCCTCTCCATCATATACATGTTGGAGTTTTAGCGTGTGACAACCTCTTGTTTTTGATAATGTCAGTGCATTTTGAATATTTTTCAATTTGCCCCACACCACTGAATGAACTTTATCTATGATACGCATCTATCTATCTTGACTGCGTAGTGTGGTGGCCCCGGTACACAATTTGGTACCGAGGCCACAATATAATTAAAAAACCCTCCACGTGTCAGAATTCCACCAAAAAAGGGTATGGACTGCGTAGTGTGGTGGCCCCGGTACACAATTTGGTACCGAGGCCACAATATAATTAAAAAATTGGGCATCAACAGTCAACGTTGTTTAATATCTGATACACCTCTATCTGGACTGCATAGTGGAGTGGCCCCGGTACCCAATTTGGTACCGGGGCCACAATACCTCCTCCAAACATGGTACAGACAATTCGTCATTGAGATCCCATCAAGTATGTTAAAGACAGACAGGGTCGAAGTGTTATTCGTTGACTTTGTAAACCCAAAAAACTGTCCCTGTTGCACATAGTCGTGCAATGAAGACTGACTTTTTCATTTAAAGGCACGATCTTTCAAGTGTAGTGTTTGTAAGTCTAAGTCATATTATACTTTTGGTAAAATTGGTTTATTTTGTTCCTCTTTATGGTAATTAGTCATAGAATTAAAGTATGAAATAGAATTAAAGTATGAAATAGAATTAAAGTATGAAATAGAATTAAAGTATGAAATAGAATTAAAGTATGAAATAGAGTGGTATAGAGTTGTAGTGTGGTATAGATAGAGTGGTCCACACAATATAATAATAAAACCCTCAACTGGTCTGAATTCCACCAAACAAGTATCTGGACTGCGTAGTGTGGTGGCCCCGGTACACAATTTGGTACCGAGGCCACAATATAATTAAAAAATTGGGCATCAACTGTCACCGTTGTTTAATATCTGATACACCTAAATATGGACTGCACAGTGGAGTGGCCCCGGTAGTAAATTTGGTGCCGGGGCCACAATACCTCCTCCAACTTCCAAGTGTAGTGTTTATAAAGACAGACAGCGTTGAAGTGTTATTAGTTGACTTTCTTAACCCTAAAATTGTCCCTGTTGCAAATATTCGTGCAATGGACAGTTACTTTTTTATTGAAAGACTCAAGCTTTCAAGTGTAGTGTTTATAAAATATAAACAACAATACAGTAGTTTTAGAGCACGTCAATACCTCTTGTTTTAAATTATGACACGGCATTTTACTTTTGGTTTAATTTCTTGTATTTTTTTAAATTTGGTTTTACTTTTTGAACATGGCAAACGACTGTTGATTGGTCATATAATGCAAAAAAAAAAGGTCCAAGATGGAATTGTCCTTGGGCCCTCACACCCACCCTTATGTTGTTTAAATAGGACATGCACACTTTAACAAACCAATCATTTCAGCGACAGGGCCTACCAAACAACTTTGGCTGAAATGATTGGTTTGTTTGGGCCCCCACACCAAAAAAGCTATTCATCTCTCCCTGTACAGACTAAACAGGCTCTACTGAGGCAAGATGTCGTCCTCATCCTCAACCTCTGATTCCTCTCCCCCTACAGTGTGTACTTCCTCCTCATCACACATTATCAATTCGTCCCCGCTGGACTCCACAACCACAGGTCCCTCTGTAGTATCTGGAGGGCAGTGCTGTACTTCATTGAGGAATTGATTATTCATTTTTATAAACATCATTTTTTCAACGTTGTGAGGAAGCAACCTCCTTCGCCGCTCACTGACCAGGTTCCCCGCTGCACTAAAAACTCTTTCCGAGTACACACTGGAGGGGGGACAACTCAGGTAAAATAGAGCCAGTTTGTACAGGGGCTTCCAAACTGCCTTTTTTTCCTGCCAGTAACAATATGGACTGTCTGACATGTCTACTTGGATGGTGTCAGCAAAGTAATCATCCACAATTTTTTCTATTGTGACAGCATCCAATGCAGCGAGAGTAGACATGTCTGCAATGGTTGGCAGGTCCTTCAGTCCGGACCAGATGTTATCAGCATCCCCGCCAGTGCCTCTTTTGGGAAAACTGAGCTTTTTCCTCGCAGCCATAGATGTGGAAGAAAATGAGGGTGGAGCTGTTGGCATGTCACGGTCCTCTTCAGAGGACAATCTCCTGACCAGCAGGTCTTTGCACCACTGTAGACTTGTGTCCGCCGGAAACAGAGACACAACATACGCTTTAAACCGAGGATCGAGCACGGTGGCCAGAATGTATTCCTCTGACTTTAAAAGAGTGACCACCCTCGGATCCTGGCAAAGCGTACGAAGGGCTACATCCACAAGAGCTACATGCTTGGTGTAATCGCAATGGCTTACCAGCTCCTCCCTCACTTTCTCCAGCTGCTTCTGCAACAGCCTGATCAGGGGAATGACCTGACTCAAGCTGGCAGTGTCGGAACTGACTTCTCGTGTGGCAAGTTCAAATGGCTGCAGAACCTTGCACAACACGGAAATCAGTCTCCACTGCGCTTGACTGAGGCGCATCCCCACTCCTTTGCCTATGTCGTAGGTGGCTGTGTAGGCCTGAATGGCCTTTTGCTGCTCCTCCATCCTCTGCAGCATATAGAGGGTGGAGTTCCAGCGCGTCACAACCTCTTGTTTGAGGTGATGGCAGGGCAGGTTCATGCTTTTTTGATGTGCCTCTAGTCTGCGGTAGGCACTGGCTGAATGCCGAAAGTGTCCAGCAATTTTGCGGGCCACCGCAAGCATCTCCTGCACACCCCTGTCACTCTTGAGGTAATGCTGCACCACCAAATTAATGGTGTGGGCAAAACATGGGACGTGCTGGAAATTGCCCATATTTAATGCCCGCACAATGTTACTGGCATTGTCTGACACCACAAATCCCCATGAGAGTCTAAGTGGGGTAAGCCACTGGGAGATAATTTCCCTCATTTTCTCTAATATGTTGTCAGCGTTGTGCCTCTTATTAAAGCCTGTAATACACAATGTTGCCTGCCTTTGCATGAGCAGCCATTTTGTAGATGCTGCTACTGATGCAGCTGTTGCTGTTGCTGCGGAAGGGGATGCATCTACCCAGTGGGCTGTCACAGTCATATAGTCCTTCGTTTGCCCAGAACCACTTGTCCACATGTCCGTGGTTAAGTGGACAGTGGGTACAACCGCATTTTTAAGAGCACTGAGGACACTTGATCGTACTTCTCTGTACATTTTTGGTATCGCCTTCCTAGTGAAGTGGAATCTCGAGGGGATTTGGTACCGGGGACACAATACCTCCATCAACCCTCTAAATCCCACTCCACTGATGGCGGACACCGGGCGCACGTCTAACACCAACATTGCAGTTACAGCCGCAGTTATACGCTTTGCAATAGGGTGACTACTATCGTATTTTGTGGTCATGGCAAACGACTGTTGGACGGTCAATTGTTTTGTGAAAGACTTAGCGGTCTTACGACTTCCCCTCTGGGAAGATGACCGACTAACAGCAGCAACAGCAGCAGTGGCAGTAGTAGGCGTACCGCTGCAGGATTCCTCGGATGAATCCCGTATTGAGGAGGACTCAGTCTGGCTGCTGACTTGGGCTGCAGGACTGAATCTGATGGAGATTGTGGAGGAAGTTGACGAGGAGGGTGTTGCTGGTGTGTATCCAACTGGACCACGGGATTTAGGTGTCCCTGTACTGATGAGGGTCCTAGCCCCAGTTCCTGAACTAATCACTGAACTATGAAGGTTATTCAGGTGACGTATAAGGGAGGATGTTCCTAGGTGGGCAAGATCCTTACCCCTGCTTATTTGAGCTTTACATAAGCTACATATGGCCATACATTGGTTGTCTGGATTTGGATAAAAATAACTCCAGACCGAAGAGGTGCATTTTTTGGTCTTCTGACCAGGCATGACGATGGGCTTTTTCATCCCATGGACATCAGCTGTTTCCCCCCCTGGTGCCTCATTTACAATAACCACATCACCATCCTCATCATCAAGTTCCTCCACAGCGCCAGCTACATCATCAATAGCCTCCTCCCGAGCCACCTCTTCCCGTACAGTGATGGGAAGGTCAGGCTTGACAACCACCAACATCCTTGGACTCGCCTTGTGGATTTGTGATAATTTCTCTTTAGAAGGCAGAGTTGTTTGCTGTTTTGTTGCTGACAGCATAACTCTCTTCAATTTTTTGTAGGGGGGGGGAGGAGGAGGAGGGCTAAGATCCGTGGGTGAAGCTGAACCACTAGTCATGAACACGGGCCAGGGCCTAAGCCGTTCCTTGCCACTCCGTGTCGTAAATGGCATATTGGCAACTTTACGTTTCTCCTCAGATGATTTTAAGTTTCTCTTTTTGCTACTTTTTCTTAACTTGGGCTTTTTGGATTTTACATGCCCGGTACTACGAGATTGGGCATCGGGCTTGGAAGACGACGTTGATGGCATTTCATCGTCTATGTCATGACTAGTGGCAGCAGCTTCAGCATTAGGAGGAAGTGGGTCTTGATCTTTCCCTACTTTATCCTCCAAATTTTTGGTCTCCATTATATGTAGCACAAGATACTGCAGAATGTGTGAACTTGGTAATATTGCAGTACCAATGGACTTATACTGCTGGATTGGTTTTGCAAATTTGGTTATAATTATTATATATTTTTTTTTTTTTAAATTTTTTATTTTTTTTTACTTTTTTTTTATTTTTAAAAAACTTGGGAATAGTGGGGAAATAACTATGCCCTTAGAAGCACAGAGCACAGGACACAGCACCACTGGACTGAACAGGACACGGCACAGGACCCAGCAGCACTACGGAACTCAGCAGGACAGAGCACAGGACACAGCACCACTGGACTGATACTGCAGAATGTGTGAACTTGGTAATATTGCAGTACCAATGGACTTATACTGCTGGATTGGTTTTGCAAATTTGGTTATAATTATTATATATTTTTTTTTTTTTAAATTTTTTATTTTTTTTTACTTTTTTTTTATTTTTTAAAAACTTGGGAATAATGGGGAAATAACTATGCCCTTAGAAGCACAGAGCACAGGACACAGCACCACTGGACTGAACAGGACACGGCACAGGACCCAGCAGCACTACGGAACTCAGCAGGACAGAGCACAGGACACAGCACCACTGGACTGATACTGCAGAATGTGTAAACTTTGTAATATTGCAGTACCACTGGACTTTTACTGCTGAATGTGTGAACTTGGTAATATTGCAGTACCAATGGGCTTATACTGCAGGATTGGTTGTGCAAATTTTGTGGTAATTAAAAAAAATTAAAGTAGTTTTTGGTATTTTTTAAAAAAACTTTTTTTTATTTTTTTAAACACAGGGGAATATTGGGGAAATAACTATGCCCTTAGAAGCACAGAGCACAGGACACAGCACCACTGGACTGAACAGGACACAGCACAGGACCCAGCAGCACCACTGACCTCAGAAGGACAGAGCACAGCACACAGCACCACTGGACTGATACTGCAGAACACAGCACAGCACAGCACAGCACAGAACTAAACAGCACAGAGGACCACCTAACACACCCTCCCTCTACCCTGATCAATGCCCGAGTGAAGATGGCGGCGACTAGCGGGGAATTTATAGGATCCGAGTATCGCGAGATCCGACAACGGGATTATGAGTCAGAGCCTCAGTTTCACATTTGAATTTGGCGCCAATACCCGGATCTGTCTCGGATCCGACTCGGATCCGCAACGTTCGGGTGGGCTCGGATTTCATAAATCCGAGTGCGCTCATCCCTAGTTAGAATGTGGAGAGGAATGCTTACACATGTATGTTTTTGGACAGTAGTTAACCTTGTACAGACTTTCCAGAACTCAGTAATGGTGGGCATCAGATTACTTGAACCACACTTCCATCAGAACACGTTGGGATCTCACCCGCACACGCCTTGTTCACAACATGTTGAGATCTCACCCACACACGCTTTGTTCGGGAGTATCTCAATCAACCCTCCATGACAATCTGTGATTGGATAGGGCAATTTTTGAATCATCTGATCCTGCCATCCATTCCCAATCCCTCCCTGGAGTGGTACGATCTATCATCTCGACTAATGGGCAAAGCCTACTGAATGGTGCTTAGCCCAAAGGGCGAAACACCTTTAGGTTAGTTTATGTCTCTCTCCGGTCACAAACTGGAATGGAGTGGAGACGTATAGAAACAGCCATGGGCACATCACCACAAGGACATTTTCAAGTTGCTCCCAATATGCAAACAACTACTCACAACTGTTCATGAGAAGTGACCCCTGGAAAATGTCATTTACATACCAGCCCTGTGAACAGATCCTGTCTTATATTTCTTACAACTCTTAGACGTCACTTCTCCTGAAGATTAGATAGAAAGTGTATTGACATTGTATAAATAGAGATACTGAATTATTATGTATATTTTTTAAAAGCGGTATATAGCTGAACTATTCTTATTTAATAACACAATCTTTTTTGCTTGATATGGGCAAGCAATTATATTATTTTATCATATTTTTTTTCCATCAATATTTTTATTAGATATTTTGTCAAACTTAAGGGGTACAGAAAAATAAAAATAGAAAGGGGCAAGGAATAAATAAAAAGTGGAAAGAGGGGAGGGTTTACAGTGGGGAATGAACACTATGTCATAGCTATATTAAATTAAACATTTCCTGCACATCAAATGACATTACAATAGCATTTTGCGAACTTACTAACCCATGTAGAGGCCTAAACTTGCGATGGTTCCGGTGACTCAATTGGGACAGATTTGACAGTTTGGCCGCTGGAGACACTGTTCCATTCATGTCTGTGCTTAACCCTTTGAATGGCTATTGCTGTAGAATTTATGGCACTACCGTAAATCTTTGGGTGATGTTGTGTTAATATTTTAGAAGTCTGGAGGATGATTATGGCTCAGTATGGGGTGCTGGAGAAATCCCAGGAAAACCAGATCCAAAGGTGGTGGAGTTGAAAGAGAAGCTGGAACAGGAACTGATACGTCTTGGAGAGGAGCTGTATGAGGGCATCTGGAAGAAGAAAGAGCAACATTCCGTAGAAGTATGCGTAGACATTACAACTTACATTTCTATGCAAGTTATATATTGCTAGTAGACATTACAACTTATATTTCTATGCATGTTATATATTGCTAGTAGACATTACAACTTACATTTCTATGCATGTTATATATTGCTAGTAGACATTACAACTTACATTTCTATGCATGTTATATATTGCTAGTAGACATTACAACTTATATTTCTATGCATGTTATATAATGCTAGTACCTGCAATACAGTTCAGGACAAACCCATCTAAACCTTAATCTTAGTAATCATAGAGTTGGTATAACAGGCAATACATTTTGGCAGATTTTATCTTATTTATTTTGGGGTGGGGAGGGAATGTAGACCTGTATATTATTTCCACACTTTTCAGAATTCCACAATACAAATGTTTAAATTTTAAATTGTTTATAGCCTTTTTACATCAAGATACAGAATTGCATTTCTTCATATAGATATAATACATTTGAACTTTCAACAGCAAATTTCCAAACTGCTCGAGTTGGCACAAGAGAAGCAAGCAATGGAACTGAAAGTCCTAAAGGAATCTACTGATAGGTACGCTTTCATACTGACACATAAGGCGTTATATTCAAATAGATTTATGATTTGTTCATAAAGATACTGGCAAAAATATGTAAAGGTCGGTCTCATAAAAAAAAGTTCAATTGGAAAACACTATAATTTATTTACTATAAATGTATTATTTATTAAGTTATTTATATAGCTCATACTTATTACGCAGTGTTTTACACAGATTATTTAATAATTCACCACAGTCCCTGCCCTAGTGGACCTGTCAATCTGTATTCCCTACCACATGCACACCGACACACACTAGAATTTTTGTCACTAGCCATTTGACCTATCCATATGTCTTGGCAGTATGGAAGGGAACCGGAGCACTCGGAGGAT
This sequence comes from Mixophyes fleayi, assembly GCF_038048845.1. NCBI lineage: Eukaryota > Metazoa > Chordata > Amphibia > Anura > Limnodynastidae > Mixophyes > Mixophyes fleayi. The sequence goes on along the minus strand of NC_134413.1, from coordinate 50,236,455 downwards.
AACACAGGCAAACACGCAGAGAACATACAAACTCCGAACAGATAGGGCCCTGGTTGCTGGTTGAAATTGAACCCATTACCCTAGTGCTGTGAGACAGCAATGCTACATAGTGTGCAATTGTGCTGTTCATTATTTAACACAATGCTTTTTATGGGAAAATTAGTAGAAATTTGTGTTGATAACTTATCAGCTTGCAGTTAGGAATGTGGAAGCCAAAACATCAAACAGCTATATTGGCTGACCACAAATGAACAGGCCGAACTGATCACACATGGGATGAGCAACTGTTGTCCTGATTTTTTGCAGATCTGGGCGAGTTTGGGCCATACAACCATCACCAATGGCCCAATTTTTATTGGGCCATTAGTGCCTGCAAGCTTGGTGACTGCCTGCAAGCTTTAGGGTCCCATAAATTTAAATAGAGAAAATGGACACCCTATACTCTATATATGCCACCCGTTACTTTGAGTGCCAAATGCAGTAAAATTGTAAACCCCACTAAGCCTGATCATCCAGGTGTATTTCAAGTCTCTATTCTTGCAAAAAAATACTATTCCAGGGCCAAAATTGTGACTGACCTGGTATACATGAGAGGAAGCAGAACAATCAATCATGGTCTTGCCATCGCAATGCCTAACCAGTTTGGTAGGAAACAATTTAATTGGTTAGCCTGCCAGGAGAGACTTGGCAACTCTTTGCAATTATGGATAACTCAGGTAAATGACAACTTGCAATAATGCTTAGGTAGGCAACCACGGTTAAATAGTCTAACTCAAAGTCATTAGTAACTATTTTGTATGAAAGTAACTTCAGGTTTATGTCTAATGGCCCTTTAAGAGCTGTTGCAAGCAATTACCCTTAATATATTCTAGAGAAGAATTTGCCAGATACAGAGAAATAAAAGTTGACTGTCAGAAATGTTTCACTTTGGGATGGAAAGCAGTGCTACAAATGCAGAACTATGCTAGAAAAAAACTAACTATAAGAGAAAAAAATCCCAGTGTTATTTACATAGGACACATTTAACCCAGGAATGGGAAGAGCTGCCTTGTGTCACTGTGAATAACCGGGGCAGTTTACGTAAAACAGGAGGGAGGGTTGTGTGAGGTCCATGCACGTGACTTATGTGTCTTTCTACAGTGACACTAAACAGATGAAGAAGAAGCTGGAGACGAAGAGACTGGAGAGGCTTGAAACAGTGAGCAAGAATACAATGGACAAAGCTGCTCAGGAAAGGTGTGATTGTGCTTATCTGTTCAAAAACATTTCTTTTAAAATGGGATAGAAGCTTAAAGAAAATTGGGTTTTATAATGAACAAATTGGGAACATGGGCATAACTAGAAATGCGATATTTTGAAAGGGCCTCAAAACTTCATTCCTAAAGTCACACCCGCTAAGACCCTACTGCATACAAAATAGTGCCAAACATTGTACTAAAATAGTGACAATTTACTAGTCAGACAAAGGTCTCTAAACTACATGTGCATTCCTTTTGTCACCAGTGACTGCCTGAATAAAGAAATATGTACAGTAGCCACACTAAGAGAGCCTATAGAGACACATGGCTTTCTCTATGGGCAACATTTTGTGTGGCCTAGTACAATTTACAGTCTGTTATTGCTGTAGTTACACCAATACATGATGGTTATATGGAAACTTACAGAGATTTATTTAGAGATGCCATCTACACAAAGCTGAGGCATACATTTTGTGAACTTGACCTATATTCATGAGCATACACAATAAGTTCACTATGAACCAGCACCTTAGGAATATTGCTAATAACTCATGAATATTGATTATGAAGTGTTGTGGTGATAGTACTGGATCCTAGTGAACTGAAGATATTAATTCTCATGAAAATTAGTTTAGCCCACAATATGTCTGCTTCCATTGTGTGCAGGTTATAGGTTATCTTCCAATGGGCATTGTACAATAAATGAAATAATATCTTTTGGGTATGACTCTTAGCTCTGAATAAAACAAGGGCATATGTATGAGATTTTTTTTTTCGTTGTACAATAAAGTATTGTTTGTTAACACGAAAGTCATTATACACTTGTATTGTCCACTCTATTATGATGTATTTCACTCACGTCTAAAATGGCCATCTGTATCTTCCCTGAATATGGTAGAATTTACATTTATAAATATGGTGCACTCGATTTTCATATAATTTTTCTTATTCACTTAACTCACTTATTAATCCAACCCTAGTATCAATTATCTATATCTGCTATAGAAAACTACAATCACCTGACTAGCCCTAGGCCTTCTTTTAACTGATACCAGTGTTTTAGGTCATTTTGTTTAAGAGAACTTTATTTAGTGTTCAAGAAGGTCAGCAGCCACTGAACACTACTGTATTAATCATCTTCCTGCCAATTGTATCTTGCATGCTAACATATTATAAGATGGCATGTACAAGTGGATCTTGTTTATTGGAGTTGCATCTAGTGATACATTTTCTTCCTGTTGTATTTATGTTAGGCATATAATCACAACATTTTGCACTGGCCTGTATTTATTTGACAATTATGTTTACAGTCTATTAAATAAATGTATGTTAGCTATAGATAGAAAATTGAATAAGTAGTCAGAATGCTGATGAATTTCTTACAAAGATAAAGAATGTGATGCGGAGGTCAGTGATGACAAGGACACTGACCTGGGCAAAGGCATATACCTGTGATAACAGTCGTTCACATCCTGGGAAGTGGAGAACTGGTTCACCAACTTTCAATGTTGTGAATAGGTGCATCCAGATGAAGGGTTGAACAGTTTGTGGATTGATAGCAAAGGGCATGGACCCCATGGCATCAACGACTGCTGTAACGGTTTCCCTCCCTGGTTATGCCTTCTTGAATAGCCAATAGGGGCATGCAGGAGACAGTGATGGGTCAAGGATGGCCTGGTATCTGATATTTTACCATCTCTCCTGGATCTGCTATTTCAGGGACCAGTCTTGCATCTCAATCAACCACTTATGGCATTAGTATACTAAAAGTTTTGTAGTTACTTCTTTTTTTTTTGTTTTGTGAATGAGAATCTTACCCACCCAGAGCCTTCTTCCTCCCATACCTTGTTGGAATTCTTGCAGTTGGAACTTGATTTAGCTCTGGGACTCATCACTTTTTCTTACATCCAATTCCCTTAATTTCTCACAAGTGATAATCCTACAAAGAATATTTCATTAAGCGTTCAAAATACTTATTTCCCAAATATATTTACCTTTCAGAGAACAATCACATGTGCAGCTCCTCTCCTCTTTTCCTTGACATTGGAATTTATTACCCCAGGATTAGGCTACCAAGGGGCAGAGGGGTTTTCCATAAGTGCAGTTGCCTTGGCCTGACTGCAATCAAGTTACAGCCATAGCAACTGGTTGGGTGGGGCTTGATGATACAATTGCATCATTATGTCCCACCCATGATTTTGTTCATACTTACGTCTGGAAGGAAGGTATGGAAATGAGACAAGGTATGGAAATGAGACATCTTTTCTTTTGGTGCCAATACGTCTTGCTCTGCCATGGTGCATACTGTATGATACAACAACAGACATATACCATAACTGACAGGCATGTATAGTAATCATAGAGTTGGTATAATCCTACCAAAGTAAAATATCCATTTCTCCTGTAGCAAATATGTTTCTTGCTTGAGTGGTGCAGCACTGTTTTTATTGGAGATATCAGACATAATTATAATCCCATTGCCCTTATTAAGATTTTACTTACAACAGAATAAGCAGCATCAATGTGAAACTCATGGTTGAAAGAGACAGATGCTGTCTATACCACAAAAACATGAACAGTATAAAGCTATATGGGCATATTTATTAACTAGGGCATTTTTGACACAATCATTTCCATTCCTTTTAGCAATGATAGGGAATTAAAGATTGTAACCATTTATTAAAAGTCTTCTGCTAAAAGAGCAATCACGATAAACATCTGTCCCGGCAAAGTGGCCACCTTTGCGATAGTATCCGGAGTGGAGAGCAGGTAAGATGCGGTGTGGGATCTGAAGATCCCTCTACCGCATTGTTCTCCCCATAGGCTTCAATAGCTAACTCCATCTTCAGATGGTATTAGCCATAGGCACAAGTTTTGAAGACCTTTGATTTATGGAACTTGTTCAATCACACAAAATAGCTGTCCTCATAGAAAGCTATGGGTACTGCTTTTGTGTTTGAAAACAGTGGGAAAGCAGTTCAGTTATAAATAGATGGGATACTTAAAATTAGGCCGATCCCCCGAAAATGGCATTTTTTTAGGAGCTTGCTAAATAGACCCCATAGAGTTAGTAGTAAACTGGAATATGAGTGAGTTTGAATATTCCTTTTACACCGCTACTAGATACATAATGGGTGATATGAAGGCACTTCTTTTGTCAGTATATAACATAGGTCTGCGAAATTTAAGGTATTGAAAGCTTTTATAATAATACTTTTATATTCTTAATTATACTCCTGTGTACATCAAGAAATAGTATATAAAAAAAGGAACACATCATATTTACATGTAAGGGGGTTACATACATTTTTAAGAAAAAACAAGAAGTTTAATTGTTCTTGACATATTTATTGTGAAATGCAAAGCAGTGTAGATATCACTGTGTTTTTGTCTTAATTACATAATAAAATAACAATAAAATCAAACAATAATAGAAACAAAACCATAATTATTGAAAAAATCGTTAATATCTTGTTTTTTTTGTCTTCAAACTTCATTTTGTCGTTTTTCGCTTATAAGTTTTTTCTGTGTATCATCCAGCATTAGTCAGCCATCATGCTGACGCCCCAACAACCCTGGTATCTTCTTTCTACATCTTTAACATCTTGGTGGAACCGTTCACCCCGTTCTTCACTGTAGTCTCCGAGATTATTCGGGAAATGCTCAATATGTGAATTCAAAAAATGTACCTTTTAAACTCATTGCAGCCAAGGTTTCTGTAACTACAGCCAAGGTTTCTGTAACTATTAAGCATTTCCCTGATAATTTCTTTGTAGTTTGGATCCTTGACATTGCCTAAAAATTTTGAAATCATTTGTTTGAAGGAAGTGCACACCGAAAGTTCCACAATATTCATTACACGCCCGAAATGTTCATCTTTTATTAACGTTCTAATGCCAGGGCCTGTAAAAATGCCTTCCTTCAGTGCAGAGCCGTAACGAGGCCGGTGCGGGCGGTGCAGTCCCAAGGGGGCGGAGTGGCCGCCCGCACCTGCCTCTGTGTGAGGAGTGATAAAAAAAAAAAATTAAACAGACCTCAGATTCAGACTGCCGGCCGCCCGGCGCATCCAAAATGGCGGCCGGCACCCGACTCCTTCTGAACTCTGCCCTCTGCCTCAGCGTCTGATGTCATGACGTTGCTAGGCAGCAGAGGAGCAGAGTAGCAAAGAGGAGCCACGGCTGGTCAGGAATAAAGACAACAAAGGTAAGCTTCTAAGCAGGGGAAAGGGGATGTGTGTTGCTATTATGGAGGGAGGGGGGGGTGAAAGCTGCAATTATGGAAGGAGGTGGGGAATGTGAGCTGCTATTATGGAGGGAGGGGGGCATGTGAGCTGCTATTATGGAGGGAAGGGGGGCATGTGAGCTGCTATTATGGAGGGAGGGAAGGGGGGCATGTGAGCTGCTATTATGGAGGGAGGGAAGGGGGGCATGTGAGCTGCTATTATGGAGGGAGGGGAGGGGAGGGGAGGGGGGCATGTGATGATGTGATGTGAGCTGCTATTATGGAGGGAGGGGGGGATGTGAACTGCTATTATGGAGGGAAGGGGGGCATGTGAGCTGCTATTATGGAGGGAGGGGAGGGGAGGGGGGCATGTGATGTGAGCTGCTATTATGGAGGGAGGGGGGGATGTGAACTGCTATTATGGAGGGAAGGGGGGCATGTGAGCTGCTATTATGGAGGGAAGGGGAGCATGTGAGCTGCTATTATGGAGGGTAGGGGGGCATGTGAGCTGCTATTATGGAGGGAAGGGGGGGCATGTGAGCTGCTATTATGGAGGGAGGGGAGGGGGGCATGTAAGCTGCTATTATGGAGGGGGGGTGTGAGCTGCTATTATGGAGGGAGGAGAGGGGGGGATGTGAGCTGCTATTATGGAGGGAGGGGGGATGTATGCTGCTATTATGGAGGGAGGGGGGCATTTAAGCTGCTATTATGGAGGGGGGGTGTGAGCTGCTATTATGGAGGGAGGAGAGGGGGGGATGTGAGCTGCTATTATGGAGGGAGAGGGGATGTAACCTGCTACTGCTATTATGGAGGGAGGGGGGCATTTAAGCTGCTATTATGGAGGGAGGAGAGGGGGATGTGTGCTGCTATTAGGGAGGGGGATGTGTGCTGCTATTATGGAGGGGAGGAATGTGTGCTGCATCTTGCTATTATGGAGGGGGGGATGCTGCTATGCTTTATGGGGAAAGGGGGGGTATGCTGCCATAATGTGTGAGGAAAGGGGGGATGTATTAATATAATGTGTGATATGAGGGTAGGGAGGTTGGGTGTCTTAGTACATGGGTGAGAGGTAGGCTATTAATTTAATGGTGACGTTTAGGTGGGGGCTAATTATTTAATGGGTACTATTTTATTTGTGGGGTGCTGGTGGGTCAATTTAATTTATTGATGGGGCTTTTTAATTTAATGGTGGGGTCTATTAATTTCAGGTGAGGTATTTATCTGTATTGCAGTCACAAGAATGCTCTCTGTATTGTATGGTGGTCATAGGAATGCTCTCTGTATAGTATGGCGGTCATAGGAATGCTCTCTGTATAGTATGGCGGTCATAGGAATGCTCTCTGTATTGTATGGCGGTCATAGGAATGCTCTCTGTATTGTATGGTGGTCATAGGAATGCTCTCTGTATTATATGGCGGTCATAGGAATGCTCTCTGTATAGTATGGCGGTCACACGAATGCTCTCTGTATTGTATGGAGGTCACAGGAATGCTCTCTAAGGTATGGCGGACACTAGGAGGCTCTTTATTTTGTATGTGTGTGTGTATATATGTGTGTATGTATGTGTGTGTGTATATATATATATATATATATATATATATTATTCATTTTGTGTGATGGTGATAAGGGGGCACAATGTGATAAAGATGGCTCCATGGCACGGTGTGATAAAGGAGAAACTGTGATGGAGGGCACAGTGGGATTAAGGGGCAGTGTGATACAGATGGTACCGTTACATTTATGTTTTAATTTGTTTCAGTGAGTTTTATTTCAATAACCAATTAATTTTTTATACAGCTAGCATGTGATAGCTGCATTTAAAGTACTTGATTCTATGGAGGCTTATTAAATAAAGATTCTTACAAAGCCAGACCGAGAAGAATGGGGAGGGAGGGGGTTTCGGTGCAGTCTACTTGCAAAGCGCTAGCTACGCCCCCACAGTAGGTTGACCACGCCCACTCGATGATTGACACTCCCACTTAGACGGCGGGCGCCGGTTACCTGTCTCGCCCAGGGCACTAAAATGGCTAGTTACGGCACTGCTTCAGTGCAGCATCGGATATGTTAGGGAATTTAGTGCAAAGATATTTCAAAGTTTCTCCATCTTTAGGCAGTGCTTTTACATATTGTTTCATCAGTCCTAATTTTATATGTAGAGGTAGAAGTAAAACTTTATTTGGATCTACTAAACTGGATTTGATGACATTATTTTTTCCAATTTCTAAACTTTTTCGAGCTGTCCAATCGTTTTTTTGCCAATGTAAATTTTTAGCTTTGCTATCCCATTCACAGAGAAAACATGGGAATTTGGTGTAACCTTGTTGCTGGCCAAGTACCATGCATATAATTTTAAGATCTCCACATATTAACCAGTTGTGTCTTGCATATGCAATCAGTTCCAAAACATTTTTCAAATTTTCATATGTTTCTTTAAGATAGACTAAATGTGCTAATGGTATTGACGTGTATGTGTTGCCATTGTGCAATAAAACTAGGGATGTGCACCGGCGACTTTTGGTGTCTCGTGTTTTGTGTTTTGGATTCGGATTTTCGCGATGTTTTGGGTTCGGATTTGTTTCGCAAAACACCTGCCGAAAGGTTTTGGTTCGGATTTAAGGTTTTGGATTCTGATTTTTTTTAAAAAAAGCATAAAAAGTTTAAAAATCAAGTTTTTGGGCTTATTTTCACTCCTACGCTATTATTAACCTCAATAACATTCATTAACAAGCATTTCCACTAATTTACAGTGTATTCTGAACACCTCACAATATAGTTATTAGTCCAAAACGTTGCAACGAGGTATCTTTCTGGACTGCGTAGTGGAGTGGTCCCCACAATATAATAAGAAAACCATCAACTGGTCTTAATCGCACCAAAAAATGTACCTGGACTGCGTAGAGGAGTGGTCACCACAATATAATTTAAAAACCCTGAACTTGTATGATTCGCACCAATAAATGTATCTGGACTGCGTAGAGGAGTGGTCACCACAATATAATTTAAAAACCCTGAACTTGTTTGATTCGCACCAATAAATGTATCTGGACTGCGTAGAGGAGTGGTCACCACAATATAAATTAAAAACCCTGAACTTGTATGAATCGCACCAATAAATGTATCTGGACTGCGTAGAGGAGTGGGTCACCACAATATAATAGGAAAACCATCAACTGGTCTTAATCGCACCAAAAAATGTACCTGGACTGCGTAGAGGAGTGGGTCACCACAATATATGATAGTAGATGCTGCTACTGATGCAGCTGTTGCTGTTGCTGCGGAAGGCGATGCATCTACCCAGTGGGCTGTCACAGTCATATAGTCCTTCGTTTGCCCAGAACCACTTGTCCACATGTCCGTGGTTAAGTGGACAGTGGGTACAACCGCATTTTTCAGAGCACTGAGGACACTTGATCGTACTTCTCTGTACATTTTTGGTATCGCCTGCCTAGTGAAGTGGAATATCGACGGGATTTGGTACCGGGGACACAATACCTCCATCAACCCTCTAAATCCCACTCCACTGATGGCGGACACCGGGCGCACGTCTAACACCAACATTGCAGTTACAGCCGCAGTTATATGCTTTGCAATAGTGTGATAATTTCTCTTTAGAAGGCAGAGTTGTTTGCTGTTTTGTTGCTGACAGCATAACTCTCTTCAATTTTTTGTAGGGGGGGGGGAGGAGGAGGAGGGCTAAGATCCTTGGGTGAAGATGGACCACTAGTCATGAACACGGGCCAGCCCCTAAGCTGTTCCTTGCCACTACGTGTCGTAAATGGCATATTGCCAACTTTACGTTTCTCCTCAGATGATTTTAGGTTTCTCTTTTTGCTTTTTTTTGAGAACTTGGGCTTTTTGGATTTTACATGCCCTGTACTAGGAGATTGGGCATCGGGCTTGGAAGACGACGTTGATGGCATTTCATCGTCTATGTCATGACTAGTGGCAGCAGCTTCAGCATTAGGAGGAAGTGGGTCTTGATCTTTCCCTACTTTATCCTCCAAATTTTTGCTCTCCATTATATGTAGCACAAGATACTGCAGAATGTGTGAACTTGATAATATTGCAGTACCAATGGGCTTATACTGCAGGATTGGTTTTGCAAATTTTGTTGTAATTAAAAAAAAATTAAATTAGTTTTTTGAATATTTTTTTTATTAACTTTTTTTTAATTTTTTAAACACTTGGGAATATTGGGGAAATAACTATGCCCTTAGAAGCACAGAGCACGGGACACAGGACCACTGGACTGAACAGGACACAGCACACAGGACCCAGCAGCACCACTGAACTCAAAATTGACAGAGCACAGCACGCAGCACCACTGGACTGATACTGCAGAATATGTGAACTTTGTAATATTGCAGCAGTACCACTGGACTTTTACTGCTGAATGTGTGAACTTGGTAATATTGCAGTACCAATGGGCTTATATTGCAGGATTGGTTTGGCAAATTTTGTTGTAATTAAAAAAAAATTAAATTAGTTTTTTGAATATTTTTTTTATTAACTTTTTTTTAATTTTTTAAACACTTGGGAATATTGGGGAAATAACTATGCCCTTAGAAGCACAGAGCACAGGACACAGCACAACTGGACTGAACAGGACACAGCACACAGGACCCAGCAGCACCACTAAACTCAAAATTGACAGAGCACAGCACACAGCACCACTGGACTGATACTGCAGAACACAGCACAGAACTAAACAGCACAGCACGAGATTTACCAGAACAGAGGACCACCTAACACACCCTCCCTCTACCCTGATCAATGCCCGAGTGAAGATGGCGGCGACTAGCGGGGAATTTATAGGATCCGAGTATCGCGAGATCCGACAACGGGATTATGACTCGGAGCCTCGCTTTCAAGTTTTCATTTGGCGCCAATACCCGGATCTGTCTCGGATCCGACTCGGATCGGCAACGTTCGGGTGGGCTCGGATTCAGGAAATCCGAGTGCGCTCATCTCTAAATAAAACAGCTTTTAAACTTCTTTTTGAAGAATCTATGAATGTATATGTACTGTGTGTGTGTGTGTGTGTGTGTGTGTGAGTGTGTATGTGGTGGTAGGCAGGAGATAAAAAGAGCTGGCAAAGGGCAAAACTGTATTGCATCTGTTTTATTTGCTTCCACCTTCACCAGCTCACCTTGTAGTTGTTGTGTGTGTGCAATGTTTCTTTAGACAGTATGGGGTTTAGGCCCTTTCATCACCATCATCAGTTATTTATATAGCTCCACTAATTCCACAGCGCTGTACAGAGAACTCATTCACATCAGTCCCTGCCCCATTGGAGCTTACAGTCTAAATTCCCTAACAAACACACACACAGACACTAGGGTCAATTTTGATAGCAGCCAATTAACCTACCTGTATGTTTTTGGAGTGTTGGAGGAAACCGGAGCATTCAGAGGAAACCCATACAAACTCCTCACACATAAGGCCATGGTTGGGAATTGAACTCATGACCCCAGTGCTGTGAGGCAGAAGTGCTAACCACTAGGCCACTGGTCTGCCCTTTGTAAATTTCAGCTTCAGGCCCATGTGAACCTTAATCTGGCACTGGGCGGGGGGAAGTTTTATGATGAGAACTGAATTGCAATGTTCTATACTACCGACTGAATTCATTTAAGACAATGTTTTATAATAAATGTAGGCAGAATACATTTATTATTTTAAAGAATATGAAAAAAATGACTTATTCATAAATACACGTTTTGCAGAAAAACGTGATGTGATATGCAAAATCGCGAGTCATTTTTGACTTTTTCATCGCAGACTTCTGTAATCATTGTCTTTTATGTCTTTACAGGTTAAAAAAAGAAATAAACAACTCACACATCCAAGAGGTGGTGCAGGTTCTACAAATGGTGAGTTTCATTAATAAATATCATTGTACCCAACTTGTGTCTGTTCTTCTTAACACCACCCTTATATAGTGACAACACAGTTTGCATTGCTGTGCAATTATAGAATGTTTATTCTATTTAGTATTATGCATACAAACCAATGTGGCTACATTTGTTGTTTATAGTTATTGTTTACAGAGGCACACTGTAATTTTAGATGGCTTACAATATATATATATATATATATATCTATATATATATATATCTATATATATATAAATATATATATATATTAGAGATGCTCACTCACCCCCGTGTTTTTGTTTTGGTTTTGGATCTGGATTACCGTCGTATTTTGGTTTTGGTTTTGCCAAACCGTCATTGCGTGTTTTGGTTTTGGTTTTGTTTGGTTTTGTTTTGCTATTTTGATTAAAAATCAATGTTTTTGGGCCTAAAATAGCCAAATTTAGTGCTCCACCTGTTTCTTGGATAAGTAATGTAATTGTAAAGCTAATAAATTATCCAAAAAACAGTTTCATTCCTGGTAGGCCTTCATTAATTCTACACACAAACCAGATTGTCTTCCTCTCCATCTATGAATATTGGCAATGCAGCAATCGTCTTTGGATGTATATTACACCCTACACTTATACTTAAATATGTAAAGAAATGGACAAAGGCAGTTTGGTTTCTGTCTCTCTCGACCCCCTCCAGTTGTAGAAAATACAAAAAAATTCAGCCGTTATAGACTGTACAATATTAATTGAAATGGAGAAAGCTAGTTTGGTTTCTGTCTATCTAGGCCCCCCTCCACTTATATAAAATATAAAAAAATTCAGCCGTTATAGACTGTACAATATTAATTGAAATGGAGAAAGCCAGTTTGGTTTCTGTCTATCTAGGCCCCCCTCCACTTATATAAAATATAAAAAAATTCAGCCGTTATAGACTGTACAATATTAATTGAAATGGAGAAAGCTAGTTTGGTTTCTGTCTATCTAGGCCCCCCTCCACTTATATAAAATACCAAAAAATTCAGCCGTTATAGACTGTACAATATTAAGAGAAATGGACAAAGACAGTTTGGGGTCACTCTGTCTATGACACCCTACCCTTAAGGAGAAATTGCCCAAACAGCAGACTTTCAAGACGGTACGTGATATGGAAATGCCCCAAGTCCCTTTCCTCTTTGGGGGTAGATTGCACCCTACACTTACATAGAAAGTTTTAAAAAGATGTTATCGTCATCATCTTCAGCTTCATCCTCACCCTCATGAGTGTGTACGTCATCATCACAGACTATCAATTCATCGCCGCTTGAATCCACCATTAGAGAACAGTCAGTGCTTGGATGTCTTGGATGGTGAAGGCCTTCCTCATGGAAGATGTAGTTCATTTTATAAACATAATTTTCTCCACATTTTTGGGAAGTAACCTTCTACGGCGATCACTGACTAAGTTCCCTGCTGTGCTGAACACTCGTTCAGAGTACACACTGGAGGGTGGGCAGCTTAAGTATTGCAAAGCAAGTTTGTACATGGGTTTCCAAATGGCCTGCTTTTCTTCCCAGTAAGGAAAGGGACTGTCTGACTTTTCCATATCAATTACCTCTTAAAAGTAATCCTCCACCATCCTTTGCATGTTAATACTCATATTGGATAGAGTTATGGGCAAGGTCCCACATTTTTTAGAAAAATCCTTCAAACCAGCCCAGATGTTAAACTGTTCTGGTCTTCCTTCTGCGTCCCCCCTGCTTCTTTTTTGAAAATTAATTTTTTTACGAGCAGCAGCTGCTTGAGAAACTGAAGGAGAACACGTCGTCAAACCAAGGCCCAGTTCAGCGGACAACTTGCTGAGCAATAGCTCCTTGCAAAAGTTCACATCTCGTTCATTTTGAAGCAAAGACTCAATGTAGGTCTTAAACCTTGGATCAAGCACAGTGGCCAAAACGTACTGATCCGAGCTCAAGATCTTAATAACTCGAGGATCATTGTGAAGCGAATTAAGTACTTGATCAACAAGGCCAACATACTTTGCGGAATTGCTTGCTTTCATCTCCTCCCTCAGTTTCTCAAGCTGCTTTTCCAATAGTCTAATTAAAGGAATGACTTGGCTCAAACTAGCAGAATCTGCACTCACTTCACACGTCACAACTTCAAATGGTTTCAGCACCTTGCACAGCACTGAAAGGATTCCCCACTGTGCAAAACTGAAATACATGCACCCTCCTTTCCCAATGTCATGGCTTGTGCAATACGCTTGGATGGCTTTGCGCTGTTCCTCCATCCTCTGCAGCATGTACAGGGAGGAATTCCACCTAGTTACCACCTCCTGCTTAAGTTGGTGGCAGGGCAAGTTAAACTGCTCTTGGAGCTGCTGCAATCTCCTACATGCTGTGGCCGAATGCCTGAAATGGCCTGAAATCTTACGGGCCACCGAAAGCATCTCCTGCACCTCACGGTTAGTTCGTAGGAAGCTCTGCACCACCAAGTTGATGGTGTGAGCAAAACAGTGAATGTGCTGGAAATCACCCAGCTGTAATGCTCGCACTATTTTGTTGGCTTTATCAGAAATTACATATCTTGGTCAGAGTCCAAGTGGTATAAGCCATGTATCAATCACATCTCTTAGTTTGCGTAACAAATTGTCAGCTGTATGCCGGTTAGTGAAGCCGGTGATACAAAGAGTGGCCTGCCTGTGACAAATGTTACGTAGTTGTGTACATGCTGCTGCTGTTCCTTCTGGTGAAGGTGAATGACCAACCCAGTGGGTAGTCTTTGGTTTGGCCACTTCCACTTGTCCACATATCTGTGGTTAAGTGGACAGTGGGCAGAATGGCATTTTTCAGCACAATCTCTACATTTGTACAAACTTTTTGGTAGAGTTGTGGAATAGCTTTACGGGAAAAATAGTTTTGCGATGGAATTCTGTAACGCGGACACAAAACCTCAATTAACTGTGAAAAACCAGCTGCGTTTATTGTGGATATTGGACGCAGATCTAACACTAACATGGCAGCCATGGCGTCTGTGATTTGCTTGGCGACTGGGTGACTGCTGTCATATTTGCTTCCCCTAGCAAATGATTGTTTCATGGTTAATTGTTGTAATGTAGGACTGCTCTTTTTCTTGGCCTTCCTCTGGGCTGACGATTCACCCCCAGCAGCAGCAACAGCAGCAGCAGTGGGACTAACGCTTTCTTCAGAGGAATCAATAATAGTGCAGGAGTCATCCAGCCTTAATAAGTGGAATGCAGGGCTAACTCCGAGCGCTACTGAGGATATTGATGAGGATGGTGTGGTGGGTGTATTTTGTAGCCGTCGGGATGTCGGTGAGCGGAGGATCCTAGCTGATGATGGAGTGCTTGTAATTTTTTTTGGAAGAACTTTCAGCTTTTCCCAACACTTTGCCATGAACTCTCGTCAAATGGCGTAACATAGACGAGGTTCCAAGATGGTTAAGGCCCCCCCCTCGACTGACTGTGGCTTCACATACACTACAAATGGCTATACAGTTGTTGTCTGGATTGGGGTAGAAATTCCACACATAAGAAGTAGATTTTTTGGTTTTATGGCCTGGCGTAATAATGGCCTTTTTCTTGTCACGTGCCAGAACTGCTGCCACTGGTGCAGCACTGACACAAACAACCTCATCCTCATCAGCATCCTCATTAGCTCCCTCGTCACCTCCACAAATCTCCCCCTCACCCTCTTCTATTTCCAAAGTGGCATCCTCAATTTGTGTATCACCGGCTACACTCGGGCTGTTCAGGCACACATCAGCAGAACTGCTGAAAGGGTCCTTCTTTATGGGTACACTAACAGAATGCTCACGATTAGACATCCCACTGTTGGATGGACTCTCCACAGGGATTGGTGTCATTTGTGATTCAGAGCAAACATTATCCTCTAATGCCTTACTGTTATCTTGCAGCTCGGCTTTGACGCGTAACAGTAGTTGTGCACCACTTGTAGGCTTGGTAACATTTTTGATCTGACACTAATAGACAAAGGTGAAGGCCTCATTCTCTCTTTGCCAATGCGTGTGTAGAATGGCATGTTGGCAATTTATTTTTTTTCGGCACTTAACTTTTCCTCAGTTACACTTCTTTAGCGCTTCAACATGGTAAATTTTTTGGGGGTGTGTGTTTTTTTGACTGATTTCAAAAGACTGTGTAGTTTGACATCGCCTTTCCCAGATGACATACTGGGAACACTACCATCAGGACTGGTGACAGAACCTGGTTGCTGATTCTGCTCATATGTGGACTGCTTTTAATCCATTATGAGCCCAAAGCACTTGTAGTGCTGCAAATTGTTTTAGATACTGCTGACAAATATGCATTTTGACAGCCAGAAAAATCAATGCAAAAGAATGGGGGACACCCCAAAAGCACTTGTAGTGCTAAATATTGGAAAAAAAGACTCCTCTATCCTCCTCTCTTCTCTATCAATTGTAATCAGAATTGTTATTAGAATTGTTATCAGAATTGGATAAAGAATAAGGTATATTATCTGTCCCTGCTCTAATCAGCCTGTGACTACACCCTGCTTTGTCCCTCTGTCAAATGGCGATGGATTGCTGTTGAGGCAGGTATTTAAAATTTTCAACCGAGCCTCGAGATCCGACGACGTCACAATGACGTTTGGCCTCGATTTGGAATCCGAGCGGGCTGGAGAGTACCGAGCTTGGTACTCGGATAGGCAAAGTTCGGGTGGGTTCGCCCATCTCTAATATATATAAAGGGCCCTAGGCAGGATACTGGTTTGGTGCCCCCCCGTGAAACAATATTAACTTTAAATAGGTTCTAGAAAAGATAGTGCAGACAATGTTATACCAATAAATATTAACTTTTAATTAAATCCTTACGTAAAACAGAGTGCAAATAATGTTGTATATAGCTTTAAATGCTAAGAATTCTTACTACAAACTTTTTTTTGTAACTATACACTTGACATAAAACATACTGCAAACAATCTTCTATTCCAATTTTTGCTGTTAAATAGAATATATTAACTTTAAACGTCTGATATCAGAGACATGCTCCACCCATGAATTCGCACTATATAAAGACTTGTAGTGTAATTAGGGGAATAGGTACTATCTCCTGGGTGAGCAGCAGCAGTAAACCACACAAGTCCAGACGTTTCACCATAACAACCACAGACAGTTTATTCACCAGCTTGTAAACAAAACAGAATATAATCAAAATCCTAGCCGTCTGGCTACTAGACAATACATTTAGCAAGACCCTTTTTCAGAACTACAACTTATTATTGCTCACTGCAGCAGAGTGTCTGAGGAGGCAGCTCATCTCCTCCCCAGGTCTAAGACACTGGATGCATATCCCAGCTGCCTTTTCACAGACACCTCCCATCTCTTGATCAGTCTGTTTTAAAGTACAACCGACAGGAACCTGGGACTTATGTACCTGCTATTTACCACTTGCCCAGAGCTTCTGTCACAGACTGAAGAGTGCACATTAGTACAATAGAGAAAATTACATTTTAATAATAGGATTTTTACAATAATCGTTTAGCATGATAACTTTTCATTACTCACATTTGCTGATGAAAAGAAAGGTTATTTCAGTCCCTGCAGGTTGATATTATTGGTCCAACTCTGCGCACTGTACCTTGATCCTCTGTATGATGTCACTTCAGTCCCTGCACGCCCAGTCCAAGCACACTGGGCCTGTGTAAGCTCTCACAGCTCCCTCCTACAAAAAATGTATTTGGGCAAATAAGTTAAAGTACAGAAGAGAAAAAAATGTCCCCTACTTCATCACTTTGATCACTTTTGCTCCTCCTTCACACTTCCCCTTTAGTACACTGTACTCCCTTCATCATCACACTGTGCCCCTCCATCATGCTTTTGCCCTTTAATCATCACACTGTCCACCCTTCACCATCACACTGTGCCCTCCATATTTTTGCTCCCCTTGTTTATTTCCCCTCACACGGCCTGTTCCACATTTCTGTCATCATGCCCCTCTGCTACTTATTATTGCCATCATCATGCCCCTCTGCTACTTATTATTGCCATCATGCCCCCTCATGCCCCTCTGATGCTTATTATTGCCATCATGCTCCTCTGATACTTATTATTGCCATCATGCCCCTCTGATACTTATTATTGCCATCATGCCCCCTCATGCACCTCTGCTACTTATTTTTGCCATCATGCCCCCTCATGCCCCTCTGATACTTATTGCCATCATGCCCCCTCATGCCCCTCTAATACTTATTATTGCCATCATGCCCCCTCATGCCCCTCTGATACTTATTATTGCCATCATGCCCCCTCATGCCCCTCTGATACTTATTATTGCCATCATGCCCCCTCATGCCCCTCTGATACTTATTATTGCCATCATGCCCCCTCATGCCCCTCTGATACTTATTATTGCCATCATGCCCCCTCATGCCCCTCTGATACTTATTATTGCCATCATGCCCCCTCATGCCCCTCTGCTACTTATTATTGCCATCATGCCCCCTCATGCCCCTCTGATACTTATTATTGCCATCATGCCCCCTCATGCCCCTCTGATACTTATTATTGCCATCATGCCCCCTCATGCCCCTCTGATACTTATTATTGCCATTATGCCCCCTCATGCCCCTCTGATACTTATTATTGCCATCATGCCCCCTCATGCCCCTCTGATACTTATTATTGCCATCATGCCCCCTCATGCCCCTCTGATACTTATTATTGCCATCATGCCCCATCTGATACTTATTATTGCCATCATGCCCCCTCATGCCCCTCTGATACTTATTATTGCCATCATGCCCCCTCATGCCCCTCTGATACTTATTATTGCCATCATGCCCCCTCATGCCCCTCTGATACTTATTATTGCCATTATGCCCCCTCATGCCCCTCTGATACTTATTATTGCCATCATGCCCCTCTGATACTTATTATTGCCATCAAGCCCCCTCATGCCCCTCTGATACTTATTATTGCCATCATGCCCCCTCATGCCCCTCTGATACTTATTGTTGCCATCATGCCCCCTCATGCCCCTCTGATACTTATTATTGCCATCATGCCCCTCAGATACTTATTATTGCCATCATGCCCCCTCATGCCCCTCTGATACTTATTATTGCCAATATGCCCCTCTGATACTTATTATTGCCATCATGCCCCCTCATGCACCTCTGATACTTATTATTGCCATCATGCCCCCTCATGCCCCTCTGATTCTTATTATTGCCATCATGCCCCCTCATGCCCCTCTGATACTTATTATTGCCATCATGCCCCCTCATGCCCCTCTGATACTTATTATTGCCATCATGCCCCCTCATGCCCCTCTGATACTTATTATTGCCATCATGCCCCTCTGATACTTATTATTGCCATCATGCCCCTCTGATACTTATTATTGCCATCATGCCCCCTCATGCCCCTCTGATACTTATTATTGCCATCATGCCCCTCTGATACTTATTATTGCCATCATGCCCCTCTGATACTTATTATTGCCATCATGCCCCTCTGATAATTATTACTGCCATCATGCCCCCTCATGCCCCTCTGATACTTATTATTGCCATCATGCCCCCTCATGCCCCTCTGATACTTATTATTGCCATCATGCCCCCTCATGCCCCTCTGCTACTTATTATTGCCATCATGCCCCCTCATGCCCCTCTGATACTTATTATTGCCATCATGCCCCCTCATGCCCCTCTGATACTTATTATTGCCATCATGCCCCCTCATGCCCCTCTGATACTTATTATTGCCATCATGCCCCCTCATGCCCCTCTGATACTTATTATTGCCATCATGCCCCCTCATGCCCCTCCGATACTTATTATTGCCATCATGCCCCCTCATGCCCCTCTGATACTTATTATTGCCATCATGCCCCCTCATGCCCCTCTGATACTTATTATTGCCATCATGTCCCCTCATGCCCCTCTGATACTTATTATTGCCATCATGCCCCCTCATGCCCCTCTGATACTTATTATTGCCATCATGCCCCCTCATGCCCCTCTGATACTTATTATTGCCATCATGCCCCCTGATACTTATTATTGCCATCATGCCCCTCTGATACTTATTATTGCCATCATGCCCCTCTGATACTTATTATTGCCATCAAGCCCCCTCATGCCCCTCTGATACTTATTATTGCCATCATGCCCCCTCATGCCCCTCTGATACTTATTGTTGCCATCATGCCCCCTCATGCCCCTCTGATACTTATTATTGCCATCATGCCCCTCAGATACTTATTATTGCCATCATTCCCCCTTATGCCCCTCTGATACTTATTATTGCCAATATGCCCCTCTGATACTTATTATTGCCATCATGCCCCCTCATGCACCTCTGATACTTATTATTGCCATCATGCCCCCTCATGCCCCTCTGATTCTTATTATTGCCATCATGCCCCCTCATGCCCCTCTAATACTTATTATTGCCATCATGCCCCCTCATGCCCCTGATACTTATTATTGCCATCATGCCCCCTCATGCCCCTCTGATACTTATTATTGCCATCATGCCCCCTCATGCCCCTCTGATACTTATTATTGCCATCATGTCCCCTCATGCCCCTCTGATACCTGTTTCAAATTTCTCTGATATGGCCCCTTCGTTAGTTAACTTACCTTCTATTCAGCTATTACTTCTTTGTCCGATGTAGCGCTGCCGCTGCTCCTCCTCTCTGCTCAGCCACTGCTCCTCGCCGACTTCTTACTGAAAATCACGTCGGGAGTGACGTCATCACGCCCGCCGTGGAGACTGCCGGGTCCCGATGGTCAGCTGACTTCTTTTTTTTTTTTTTTTATCCTGTTCCATCTTTATTTTCAGCGTTATGCTGGCGGACAGAGGGGGATGGCAGGCGGAGGGGAGCGCCCCTCTGCCTCGCCTACCCCGCTTACCGTCAGCTCTGACAGGGCCCTCTGTGTACCGCTGGGCCGTAGGCAGTTGCCTAGGGTGCCTAGCGGGAAATCCGGCCCTGCATACAGTCACCAAACTACCTTTGTGCATTTCTATTTTTATTGTACAGTCTATACTGACTGTCTTTTTTTCTATTTAACTACAAGTGATGGGGGGACTGATACAGACAGTCACCAAGCTACCTTTGTACATTTCTATTTTTATTATACAGTCTATACTGACTGTCTTTTTTTCTATTTAACTACCAGTGGAGGGGGGCCTATACAGACAGACACCAAACTGCCTTTGGCCATTTCTATTTTTATTGTACAGTCTATGCAGGCCGTCTTCTTTTCTATTTAACTATATTTGGAGGGGGTGATATACACACAGTCACCAAACTCCCTTTGTCTATTTATATTTTAATCTAGGGGAATATTATACACCCAAACACAACATCTGCTTTGCCCATTTGTATTTATAAAATTGTCTTTGCAGGCTGCTTTTTTTATATTTAACTATAAGTGTAGGGTGTAATATACACCCAAAGACGATGGCTGCATTGCCAATTGGCAAAGATGAAAAGGAAGACAATCTGGTTTGTGTGTAGAATTAAGGATGGCCTACCAGGGATTAAACTGTTTTTATTCATAATTTATTAGCTTTAGAATTACCTTACTTATCCAAGAAACAGGTGGAGCATTAAATTATGTTATTTTAGCCTGAAAAAAATAGATTTTTAAACAAAATTGCAAAACAAAACCAAACAAAACCAAAACCAAAACACGCAAAGGCGGTTTTGCCAAAACCAAAACACGAAGGTAACCCGGATCCAAAACCAAAACCAAAACACGGGGGTCAGTGACCATCTCTAATTAATATATATATATATATATATATATATATATATATATATACACACACACACATAAATAATAACATACATACATATATATATATATATACACACACACACACATTCTGAACCATCTTTGCATGTAGGAATTTGTAATCTCTCCAATTCTTTTGCACTACGGAATATGTCTACTGCTTTATAAATAAATAATACTACTTATTTTTAGGTATCTGACAAATGGAGCAACCAGCAACAGAAACTAGAGGGAAAACAGACCGAAGGGCTGCAAAGAATCCAAGAGAAAGGAGAGCAGGTAAAATTCATTTCACAAGCTAAAGACATTGTTTCCACCTATTGCAGCTTGCAGGTTTCCCTTATGTTGACGTATGTGTTCTTCTACCAACAATGCTCTAACAATACATACCTTGTTTGCTAAAAAAAAAAATAAGATAAAATAAGAATGTTTGATGGATCAAAATGTGACCAAGTCGGCAGGTCTGAGAATAGTAAGAACACCCTGAAAAATTATTTTACAAAAATAGAACTGTGGCTATAAGGAAAATATTGGCAAGTGAACACCATTAATAATTAATAAATTGCCAGAAACTCTGTTAATGTATATATTTTATATTGCCTGGCAGTGAGGATGTATTGCTGGAGAAACTACAAAACATGTAAACATCCTTGTTGATTGACCAACAAGTCCCAAGATGAGAATAGTTACTGTTTAACCTACTGGAAATTAAAACATTTATAGCAACTTGAATATTCTGCTTGTATCCCCAAAAAGATAATAAAACACATTTTCCATTTAAATAATGTGCCTGCTTCACCAGCAGCAAAAGAGTTAATTTTTATCTTGGCTGCTGCTTTCCTGTGTGATTATTCTCATTTCCAGCAGAGGATTCCTATGTCAGTTCCGCCATGATTTATAATAATCATTTTCTGCTCTCTGCTGATGTATTGAGGGAATCATAAATATGTGGTTGGCTGTGACACATCCTATTATGATTAAGCCCCTTTATTTATAGAGATATCAGAATGCAATTTGCCAGTGACACCTGTATTTAATAGAGATGATCAGAAGATGACTCAGAACATGCCGTAATTCATGCAATATGCGAACTATACAGTCATTTTTCTTGCTACTACTATATTTAAATGGATTATGCTTTATAGAGATAAACAATGTTGTCATCATGCAAATAGACATTTTATTTGCAGCAAGGGTAATGTGCTCTGATGGTAAAATCATCATCATCACCATTTATTTATATAGCGCCACTGATTCCACAGCGCTGTACAGAGAACTCATTCACATCAGTCCCTGCCCCATTGGAGCTTACAGTCTAAATTCCCTAACACACACAGAGAGAGAGAGAGAGAGAGAGAGAGAGAGAGAGTCAATTTTTGATAGCAGCCAATTAACCTAGTAGAATGTTTTTGGAGTGAAATTAGACAGAACTACCTATGGTGTAATAAACACAAAACACCAGTGCTTATAGTTATACAATGGCACTGGATCAGCCACCATGAATTAAATGGTGTGTATATGTTGCTAGCATGCTGAAATGTATTTTATGAATAAATACGGATATCTAATATGTTACAGTACTCAAGGTCTGAGGCTGTGATAAGAGCAGAAAAATTACTATTTTCTAACTTATATCTTTCACTCTTTTTAACCTTATTTTTAATAAATCTGGGGAGACCTTTTTGGAGTCATTAGAGAATCAAATATGTCTCCCCTGTTTTTATCACTAATGAATCCAATGGAAACTGTCATATTGACAGAAGCAGCCATTACTATTACAGTAATGTCACCATTGGTCTGTTAGTTATGTCTTTCCTGGTATAACTGACTCAGCTATTCCAAGTAAGGACCCAGACCTGCAGGGACTGTCTGGGCTGAGGGCATCAGGGACATCTGCCCCTGGGGCCGGTCCAATAGCGGGCTACCTTGGGCTGGGTCACTGGGCTAGCTGCATTTTTCTTCCTTTAAAATGTTCCTAATAGGCGGCTGAGCCCAGTCTTGCCCCCTGGACTAAAATTTGCCAGGCAGCCCCTGCAGACCTGATATTAAGCCGAAATGCTGAGTGATATCACATAGTGCCATCTCTGGGACTTCTTATGACATTGTGCAAATAGCATTCAACTATTTGCTACCAAATAGTGTCCAAACATGGGGGGGTCATGCAGACCATCTTCTTTATGGTGTTTTTACACATCAGTGTGAGACATGACATAAACAGATATGTTGTGTGGAAATGGTATCATGGCGTTAAAGCCAATTTTCGTAATTACCATGTTTGAGCATGTAAAAAAAAGCAACTAGGGTGGTGAAATATAGCTGAACTTGAATTAAACCTAAAAAATTATGTTTTAAAAATATAAGTCAACTCAACTGATTGACTATGGGTGAGCAAAAGACTTTCATAGACATACATCAGAATCATTTACTACTATTGCTGTGTGTTAATGCATTAGAAATAAGCCATGCAGTGTTTTAATATTTTAAATAAAACATTCAAATTGTAAAATACAATGGTGAAAACGAGCCCATAAGAAACCCATCATCCCATTTTAAATGCAAGTTTCAGCTTAGTTAGTGGCTAAAACATAAGTTTATAAGTGTGAAGAAGCTCAGGTAAATATAAGGTTGGAACGTTCATCCTCCTCTACCATTGTAAAATGTTGTTAATTATACAGCTAATACCAAATATAGTACTTATCGCTTAAGATTGACTCAGTCTAGGGAGAGTACTCAATTCTGACCTTTGTGTAGATCTACATATCAGTATATTCTGAATCTTTGATTTCTTAACAGACGCAAAAAGATCTTCAGCAAGAATACCAAGAGAAGTTAAAGAGTATGGAGCTGGACGTACCAGAGTTGGTGCACGATTGCATGGCACCTTGGTTTCCCACAGAAGCCAAGAGCCTTAAAAAAGATCCAATAAACTGTGCAAAGAGGTGGGAATTTCTTTTCGCTAAACAGGACAAAGTAGAATCTCTTGGTGGAAACAGTGACGGAGGGGAATCAATAACACAAAACGACTCCACTGCAAAAGAGCTTGTGGATGGGTCTTTGCCAAGTGACCATGTTAGTGAGCCCACTTCCCAGGATCCTTCAGTGGGTGAGACATTCACACCACCAAGCAATATTCCAGCACTAGAGTTGTCTTCTGCAGCTGCAGAGGAAACCAAAGATGTGGTGGGAAAGATTCCTTTAGAATAACTTTCTTATGGTTTTGAAGAAAACCCAGAAAGGATCTTGAAAACGTGTACATGGACATTTAAGACATGTACATGACAGCACATCAATGGCAAGCAGTTCATAAAGTACTATATTGTGTGTTAAAATGGCTTTTCCACAAAAGAATGGACAAAAAAGCTAAACTGAAGTCTAAATTATTTAAGTTTGGGATTTTAGGGGAAACTAATATATATAGGAGTTGGGAAATCTTATTATTTAACTGTAGATGTTTGTAATTGATGGTAGTCAATGTGCATGTGCAAACTAGGACAATGTTGTCAAGTGGGAACAAATAATTGACTAGTATAAAGGGAGGACTAAAACGCATGTATATATGCATACTCTAGTGTAACAAAACAATTCAGAAAGCACTGTTTTCAGTCTGATTTTAAAATAAATATGGTCCCACATGTTTGTAGTGCAACCATACTTGTTCTTTTCATGTGTATCTCTTACTACCATTTATTTTCTTCTAATTTACATAATACATCCAATCTTTAGCGAATTGCTCTTGATTTGGAATCATAGGTTCAGTTAAAGTGTTTTCCCCATTAAATCCTTTTAGTATTGCCCTAGGTTAAGATCCCTACTGATGATGATTGTACACTTTTATAATAATATTCTATGTCACATGTATCATAAGATATGTGTGGCTTGGAATACAGAGTAAAGCAGGGTGCACTATTTACACTTGCCTTTAACTGTAAATTGCGTCCAATTCTACATGACCCCCTATATACTTAACTCAATTGTGGCCTTATGTAGAGGTGGTTGCAACTCCATTTGTACAACATAAAAATGCATTTTGTCGCACTGCACATGTGCCAAAAAACATTTATTCATATCTAAATTTCAACATATTTTGTACTTTTGGACTCTTGGATTGGGGATGTTCAAGAATAGGTAAAGTACATCCTTTTGAGATGCATTCTGTTGTGCATTACACATATCTGTAGATGCCCCTTTTAGGAGTTGTATCTTTTGAACTTCCATAAGCCAGGTGTAAATCTACATATCATGAATCATGACTTGTATGTATATTTTTAACATCAACTCAGTGACAGAACCACTGTCGGTGACGGGAGTGTAGTCGCTATTGAGCACATGCTCAGATGTAAAAAAGTGTATTATACACCAAGAACGCAACATAAGCTGCATAATGCACTGTATGACTACAACATGACACATGTATATTTACATGCATATGCTCAGATGGATGCATCTCAAGATTCACATCACCTTATTTGTACAATATGTAATATTGTAATTAGGTGTCATAGACATCAGGAAGCATAGTGTCAGCATTAATAATAAATGCAAAAGTTGTAGTTACCATGTAAAATATAATTAAATACAGACTAAATTACAAACTAAAAGTTCAAATTAGATTAAAAATCCTCCTCTCTAAGCGCAAGAAGTCATAGGTATAGGATGCAACAGAATCTGCACACAAATGTATATGTACACATTGTTGGTGTGCGTGCACAGTATTTTACACAACATATGTGCGTCCAACTCTACATGATGCCCTTAATGAGGAGTGGAGTGCAAGGGGCTGGGTGTGGAAAGACAAGTTTGACTGGTATATGTAATCAGTATACTATAGCATGGTGCTTTAAATTACGTAAAAACATGCTATTCATAAAACATTGTCCAAAGCATTCCAAATAATAGATCCCATGCTTGTAATAAAGTTTATGTCAGCATTATCCAGGTACAATGACCGTAATGTAAATATAAGTACGATCCCCATATTTATATGGGGAACTTATTTATAATTAAATTTGCATAACACATTTGAATCTATAATACTTGCTTGATTGTTAAATAACCAGGTCAGTTATAACTCTCCTTAAGTAACTTACAACAGCACGAATCCCAAGGCACATTCTCTTACTGTACTTTTTCCGTTGCTCATTGAAGTACAGAACATCCCTGAGGGAACCAATCACAGCTATGGACAACCCTCCAGCTGATCCCATCTGATGCAACCACTTACAGAAAATAGGCTTTCCTGAAATACAGGACATTCCCATAAACATATCTTCTGGGTAAACAAATACACCAAACATGTAGAAATAAATAAATTCAAATTAATAAAAAATAAATTAAATTAGAAACAGAAGTTAGAAAAACTTGATTATTTTTACCTTATAAAAAGATGCCTTAGAGGTGACCAAATGTACAAATATATTCAAGGCCAATGCAAAGAGTTGTGTACCAAGGACCATAATGAGGACAAGAGGTCATCGGTTGCTAATGGAAGAAAGAATGTTTCGCTACTGAAATAGGAAGGGACTCTTTACTGTAAGTGTGATTAAGCTGTGAAAATTCCGAACCACATGAGTTTGAGATGGCAAATTCACTAACAGATTTTAAAAATGATTTGGATGTCTTTCTTACATTAGGCAATTAGTAGAGAACGATATGTCCATGATTCATCCAGGGGACTATCCAATAGCATTTTTGGGGGTAAGGAAGAACTGTTCTTTCCTCTGTGAGGGGAAAATTGTAAAAATAATTGTCATACTGGGATTTTTAGTTTGCTTTCCTCTAGTAAAATAGAGATAGATTAAATTCACATGTATGAAAGGTTGACCTTGATGGACCTGTGTCTTTTTTTCAACCTTACTAACTATATAACTATGTAACTATTTAACTGACTGTTGGCATGACAGTTTTAATGGACATTGTCTCAAATAAGCAACATCTGGGATGGATGAGGAGTGTAGGTAGAGGTGATGTTGAAGATGTAGTGGGGGGGATTGATTGAGAGCTTTGAAGGCGGGAGTGAAGTGTTTAAATTTAATTCTGTAGGCCGAGGGGAGCCAATGTAGGGACTGGTGGTGGAGGACAGCATAGATAGAACGGCTAGAGAGGAAAATGAGGCGGACAGCAGCAATGAGGATAGACTTTAAGGGGAAAGGTGAGAGTCTGGAAGGCCAGAAAGAAGGAGGCTACAGTAGTCAACGTGAGAGATTACAAGACGGTGAATAAGAGTTTTGGTGGCTTCCATGGGGAGAAAGGGCGTATCTTGGATATATACCAGAGGTGGAAGTAGCAGGATTTTGAGAGGAGCAGAATGTGAGGTTTGAAGGAGAGGGAGGAGTCAAGGTTGACCCCAAGGCAACGGATTTGAGGGACAGAAAGGAGGGTAGTGTTATTAACAGAAACAGAGAGGGGGGAGGTGGGGGCAGGATGAAGAGTTCAGTCTTGGAAATATTGAGTTTTATTTCAAAGTTGCCTACTCTCCCGGAATGGCCGGGAGACTCTCGAATTTCTGGGAGTCCTCCCGGCCTCCCGGGAGAGCAGGCTAAGCTCTTGGTTCCTAACCACCAAAGCAGTACAGTGGCGGGGGGCGGGGCTTAGGATGTGAATCGCGCATCATCATGGCCCTGCTACCTGCTCCAATTGGTCTGCAAAGGCAATTGATGTTTAGAGGACAGGGTCAAATGACGCAACCCGCTGGGCCCTGCCCCTAACACGGCCACCTCCCCCCAGATCTCCCGGAGCAAGCTAAGTTGACAAGTATGATTTCATTTATGTGCAAAATAGAAAACTAATTTGCACCCCTTGCATTGTACCATGGTTTTATCCAGGAGAAAACTTTTTTTAGCCTTACTTTTCTTCATGAATCAGGTGTATGGTCCCTTATACAGGGAACTTACATTTGTTTATAAATGCTTGTGTTTTTCAGACAGGTTATTTCTTATTGCCAGCTGGAGACAATAAAGATATTAAAGCAAGTAATCATACATAACCAAAACAAGCCTAGGTTCTAAAGTGATCTCAGGTGAATGGGGAAACATTAAAGTGGTGTGTTTATCACTTATCAGAGAAATCCGCCCAAGCTGTAACTGCTGGCTGTTTTGGAGTTGACTCTGTTCTAATTAACCATGTGCACCTGGTACTTGAATTAAAGGGATTGCAATAAACAATAAAACAGCCCCAGGAGCCTATGTCTTATTCACAAAGGACAACATAATAACCGCAATTCACAGTGAAGCAAATGCACCCTCTGATTGCTCAGCTCTGAACAGTCTGCATGATACACTGCAGTCTTCAACCACCTTCCTGTATTAGAACCAATCTGTAGGTGACAGCTGTGTTTTGAATCTAAATAGTGTCCTCTAGTTTGAATCCAGGTCTCCAGCAGTTTCTGATTCCACTGGCCTTTTATTTTTCACCCAAACTTGCATAATTTTGATAGCTGCAAAATTCAATTAAGGAGGTAGTCACCTTATGTTCAGATGATTAATGCTACATTTTTACTTCTCATTTAACACACTTTGTTTTTCTGTCATCAGTCAAAGAAATCATATCACAAATTCACCATCTACACAATTTCATGGCAAAATAGATTTT
Organism: Mixophyes fleayi; assembly: GCF_038048845.1. Lineage (NCBI taxonomy): Eukaryota > Metazoa > Chordata > Amphibia > Anura > Limnodynastidae > Mixophyes > Mixophyes fleayi. The sequence goes on along the minus strand of NC_134413.1, from coordinate 50,207,758 downwards.
AATTTATTTCACACTTGAGATAACACTGAATGCTCTGTCAGCGGCATTCACTCAGGTCCTGCTGAAAGGGGCTGCCCTGCCTGTTGATTACTGCTTGATTTTGAAGGATTATATTTAGGTTCACAAAAATAATGAAACAATGTTCACACAAATACTTACATATATGTCTTATTTGCCCAATTATGTACATCCCTGTAATATTACTAAATAGGGGTTCACATACATAAATGAAGTCCACATTGACCTGTGCTTGAGCTGTGCTCTGTTCAACACTCATGGGGGTAAATGTATTAAACAGCACTTTTTGACAACTAATTTTAAAACAGCAATGTGTTTAATGGCAAGATTTGCCTTTAAACACATTGCCGCTTTATCAGCGATTTGCAAAAAGCTCTGTTTAATACATTTGCCCCATGGAATGGAACAAATTGCAGCTCAAACAAAACTGTATAAACGGATCATAGATTCCTATGGTGATCCGAAGGATCATTTATTTAGCAATTTGGGTGACGCAGGGGAAATGTTTGGCAGAGAAGGCTAATGCATACTTGCCCACTCTCCTGGAATGTCTGGGATACTCCAAAATTCCAGGTAAGTGTCCCGGACTCCCAGGAGAGAAGGCAATTCTTCCGCAACCTGACCGTAGGGAGCCTAAATGGTGTACTTCTCTGTGAATCACCTAATTTTAGCCCCGCCCCGTGACAAATGACTATTTTGTCAGGGGGGAAGGGGCAAAATGAAGCAATTCGTCACACACTGCCCCTTTCCGCCCTCCCACCCCTCCGGCACCCTTAGAGTCTCCCTAATTTTTTCAAGGCACCCCTCCAAAATAATTACTGAGCAGTCCCATTTTATAAGTAGCTGGGTCAAAAAAATGTAATAAGTATTTAGGTCAGGACAGAAATACTTATCTAATTGTATGCAAAAATACACATAAATCCAAGGGAAAATAATATTTTATATATTTTTTTCAATTATATTTCTGTCAAAGAATAATTTACAGCTAACTTACTCTGTGCCCCTATATCATCTCCACACTCTGTGCTCCCCTGCATCATTTCCACACACTCTGTGTCCGCTCTGCATCCACACACTCTGTGTCCCCTCTGCATCCACACACTCTGTGCCCCCTTTGCATCCACACAATCTGTGCCCCCTCTGCATCCACACACTCTGTACCCGCTGCATCCACTCACTCTGCCCCCTCTGCGTCCACTCTCTGCCCCCTCTGCATTCACTCTCTGCTGGACCCCGGGCGCAGCAGGATTGGTACGTTTTTTTTAATTTTTTTTTGTTTGGAAACCTAGGGGCTAATGTATTCTGAAACACAAATACGCCAATCAGGGTCTGCTTATGAGTGATATTGAGACACAGGAGCTCATTTATAGGTGAACCCATTTGCGCCCAGAAGTATGTAGAAAGGACACAAGAAAAAGCACATTTACACATTTCCCCACAAAAAAGCACAGAGATTGACTTGACTGTGTAAATGCTAAAGCCACATTACTCTATTTGTACACAATATAATAATGTAAAAGGCAGAATGCTAAAATGTGCTTTATTAAGCATCTGTGAAAATAAGTTTTCAGCAACCATTGAAATATTAAAAGCCTGAAGTAGTGCCTGATGGAGCAGGGCAGACTATTAATAACAACGAGATAAGTGCAGCTCTAGAGAAGTTCACACAAGACAGCAACATTCCAATTAGTCCAGTTGGATCGGGATATTGCATGATCCACCTACTACTGGGAATTGAAAGGGAATATCAAAATCAACATTATGGGGTTCGAAAAAGTGAAGATGTTGCCTATAGCAACCAATCAGATTCTAGCTGTTATTTATTTAGTACATTCTACAAAATGACAGCTAGAATCTGATTGGTTGCTATAGGCAACATCTCCACTTTTTCAAACCAGCAGTTTAGTAAATATACCCCTATATCTGTTTATCAGGTTGGGGGCTATAATAGGTCCTTATATCTAAGACAACAGTTATGGTCAATTTATTAATCTATAATAAATACTGGCATAACAGTGATTATTAATTACAAGGACAGACGTCTCAACAAAACAGACTCATAGGAGTACTGTGCATTTGAACATTAAAGAGGGCATGTGCACATATGCTGTAGAAACACAGGTGATTGGTTTAATCTTGGCATAATTTGATCAGTAATTTTGATTGAAAATTATAATCGAGTCCAATCAACTTCATACAAAATAGGGTATCCAGTGTTTATTGCTAAATATAGCTAGACAGCATAACATTTTCATTTTCTGAAATGTTATGCTGACCAGGTTTATTTAGCAATAGCATAAAATTAGCAACAATGGGCCTGATTCATTAAGGAAAGTTAAGCAAAAATTGAGTAAGTAAGTTTTCTTACTCTAGCTTTCTGAACAAAACCATGTTGCAATGCAAGGGTTGCAAATTAGTTTATTATTTTGCACATAAGGAAAATACTGGTTGTTTTTTTATGTAGCACACAAATACTTGATAGCTTATTTGTACACTGACATTTAAAGTTGAACTAGGAAATGCCCTACTGTAAATATAAATCTGCCATCTCATTTTATATTTACCTCCCCCTCCAATGCAGCATGGCTTTGCCTTACTTGCTTACATTTGCTTAACTTTCCTTAATGAATCAGGCCCGGTAGGAGTATGAGCCTCAGAATATTGTTGTCCTTTCCAGCTGCAGAGAAGTCCTGCAGCTATGCCAGAAAGAGTCATGATTACAGATAAGTACATATGTAGACTATAGTAGTATTGTGAACTATATACTATTTTGAATTTTAACCTGGAAGGCAGAGGAAGCAGAGTCAGATTAAGGCACCTGCCTATTGTCCAAGGGACCCTACGGGTCCGAGTGGCATCGGTATTCGAAAAGATGTGACAAGAAGAGGTGCACCCCACACATGCCACTCCTGGGATCCAGACTTCCACTGAGTAGAGTACTAGCAGTGCAGAGTGCTATATTTCCTCCCTGGAGCCTCCGATATAAAAGTGCACTTTTGGAGTTTCCAGGAAGTGGTTAGCAGTGGGGGGCAGGACCGCCTTCAGAAAAAATCGGGCCCAGTACGGGCCACCCGGGCCCCCCCCCCCCCTCATGAGTGCCCCCCCCATGAGCAACACATACTTACCTGGGGGCCCGCCGCTGGTCTCCGCTATTCTGTCTTCAGCCTGGCTGTCACCGTGACACAGGCAGAGCACATGGTCGCAGGGGGAATGAATCCTCCACCCCTGCGATCGGATCCTGGTGCCTGGCTGTCATGGTGACAGCCAGGCTGAAGACAGAATAGCGAAGACCAGCGGCGGGCCCCAGGTAAGTCTGTGCTGAGCTGTTGTACCGGGCCCCCTGGTGAGCCCGGGCCCGGTACAACAGTACCCCCCATACCCCCCTGATGGCGGCCCTGGTGGGGGGCACTTGTAAAGTGGCTGTAAATGGAAGCTATGAGTGAGGGGCCATAGGGTTTATCATGACCATAGGGTTTTTTCTCACTTTTCCCTATAAACTGTATACTGTTGATACCTCTCTTTATGACACAAATTATGCTACCTAACTACACACTCTAGCAATTAAATAAAAACATGGACACAAAGCTTTGTCTTAAAAAAGGTCACAGTTTTCTTTATTGAACTCAATTACCTTTCTGGTGGTGGTGAAAGCCTTTGCAGGTCTGCTACCAACTAATACAGAAACCAAAATCAGAGTATGGCCATCAGGAATGACACTGTAAGGAGGGCTTCTCCCTTACGATTTGGCTGGTATTAAATCTGCTGTCAGAGTGACTGTTCCCCTTCTTGACTGACAATGACGTACTCACACAAAGCACACCAAGGGATCCCTCTCACAAAGGGTCCAAAAGCCAGGGTGCTTCAAAAGGGACAGTGACTTGCGGCCAATCAGTGATAATACCGCATGTATTAGTCACTGACCGCAAAAGCTTTCCTGCCAACGCTGGAGTCCTTTAACGGACACCCAGCACACCACCAAGTGACCTTACCACCCTATCCAACTCCCCAAACAATTGTTTTAAGAACAACCGATTACCTACAACAGAGAGATGCACCCCATCCCGTCTGTACAGGCGAAGTTGCTCCACCCTGATTAGCGGGTGGTGTATCACTACCCCAAGGGACCTATGTTAGCTGTGTACCGATTAACTGTTTTCAGCATGCCAAGCCTCTGGCCAATCTGATGAGCACCAGTCTCCTCTGAATTAATCCCAAAGGCTATGGACCCTGAAGCATCGGTGTGGAGCTTCAACTGGTGGTTAGACAGTATCAGTGCAGGCTAAATACTTACTATATTATAATTCTTCAGGAAGGACAGCCATATATTCAGATCCCCTTTCACTTCCTCAGACAGCAACAGCCTAGAGTGGGGTCTCGTGAACCTGGACGTGACCAGCTACAGCTTTCTCCAAAATTTTTTGCTCATGGGTATGACCCGGCAGGCAAAATTGAGAGATCCCAGCAAGGATTGGACTTGCCACAAAGTTACTTTGCGCTCGCCCAGTTTCACCCTAATTAAGGATTCCATTTTGGTTATTTTCGTCCTGGGTAGTCGACAGCAACCCACCATGGAATCTATCTCGATGCCCAGGAACGCTAAACATGTGAAGGAGCCTACGATTTTAACGTGTTCCACCAGGACGCCTAGCGTCGTCAACGCCTGCACTGCGAAAAGCATATCCGCCCATTCGTCACAGTGCCTATAAACAAGAAATCGTCCAAGTAGTAGGATTTGTTGATATTGCTTGTTACTGCCTGTACACACCAGTGCAGGAAGGAGCTACATTTCTCAAAGTAAGTGCATGATACCAAGCAGCCCATAGGGAGGCCTTTGTCTACATAATAACCTTCTGGGCGCCGGAACCCCATATACTTGAAAGGAATCCAGGTGTAAGGGCAAAATTCAAAAAGCAGACTCAATGTCCAGTTATGCCAATTGTGCCCTTTTTTCGCCATCCGTGATTAGATGCAAGGCCTCTTCGAAGGACTGATATCTGACACAGAATTTATGCTCGCGATCGATGGCGTTGTTAACCAACATGCCTTACGGATGAGAAAGGTGCTGTATAAGTTGAAACTTACCAGCAGCTTTTTTCGGGACCACGCCCACAGGTGAAATGGCTAGATTATTAATGTAAGGTGAGGGAAAAGGGCCTGACATGCTCCCTAATTTGACTTCTTTGCTGACCTTTTCAGCCAGTACCATTGGATAAAGAAATGCTGACCACAAATTCCGTTCCGATCCCAACTGAATTGAACCACATGTTTGGGGAGTTGGGATCGGGGCAGTTTAAAACCGATGTGGAAGCCTTGTTCCAAGAACAAGGTGTGATGGGCATCGGGAAAGAGCATTAGCCACTTGACAAGCTCCTGAAACCTAAGGTTCTTTAAGGAGGACCCCCGGTGGTTCCGCGACCTCTACCGGTGGAACTGGGCCACATGGGGCACTCAGAAGCAGGATGTGCACCTCATTAGTGTGTGAAAGCGTGCTTGTATTTACACGCTGCACCCCTGGCGCATCCGTTTTAGTTAAAGGAGAAACATCTGATCTTATGCAACAAGGGAGTACTGTGCCTCTCCTGTGCTGGAAACCTAGTCGCACTTGGCAATGGTGCAGGTACAATTGCGGGGCGCCCCATTTTCTTCCAGATTTCAACCTCTTTACATCCAAATGGAATGATGTGCTGCCCACTAACTTTCCTCCTGAAGCGCTCGTCATACTGTGCTATAAGAAACCCTGGTCAGTCAGGCACATTGTGTTTATTAGATGGAGATATTTCCACCAGAGCAGACGGCCTCATCTCTAGGTAAGTAGCTGCAAATATATAAAAACCCCGCAACCAAAAAATCGAAAGATTTAAAAGCCTCCTCGCCTATTCCCCCGTGTTCTTTGGAAGTCAACAGTTCTTTTTTGGATATTTCCATGAAGGAGAATATGTCTATATATTCGCATTTATGTATTTTATCCTTAATGCAGGCCCTAATCTCCTTTTGCAATGCTGTGTGTCAGGTTTGTACACAAAGAATGAGTGAGATCCTGCTGTCCTAACTGGTGTTGGCTACACTTCCTTAGAGGCGCAGAGTCTAACAGAATGAAAGGTATTCACCAGGGATTCCCGCAAGGGAATTTTGGATTAAGTGGCTTCCACCCTGCAGGTCGAGGCCCTCCAGGGAAGTTTCCAGTGAGACAGATTAGAGAATAGTTTAGGCATCATTCAGAGAGATACAGTTCTAATAGCAGATGACGATCATAGCAATTACCACTAAAGAGTGGAACATAAAAGCAAAGTTCAATGGAGTACAGAGTATCCTGCAGATGATAGACCACGGTTGTTATACTGGAGAGTAGAAACAGTCATCGGAGTCTAGTGGTGCAGGCATAATACATAGTGAGCGTGGATCACAACAAATACCACTAAGGAGTAGAACATCTATGCAGCGTTCAATGAAGCATGAGGCATACCGGAGACAATGAGCCAGAACTATCACCACATGGCTGTGGAGGGAATTAGCGGAGGTCAGCGATGCAGGCAGAGTAGATCGTGCGAGATGATCACAGCAGTTACCAGTAACGAGCGGACCAGATGAACAGAGATCTGCGGTATCCAGATATGCAGCAAATGATAAGCCACAGCTTACCACAGGGATGTGGAACGAATCAGCAGTAGTCAGCGGTGTGTGCAAAGTAAGTAGCGGGTGTTGATCACAGCGATTACCACGACTGAGTGGAAACAGATGAGCAGAGATCAGCGGTATTCAGGTATGCAGCAATCGATGAGTCACAGCTTACCACAGGGATGTGGAACGAGTCAGCAGTAGTCAGCGGTGCGTGCAGAGTAAGTAGAGGGTGTTGATCCCAACGGAGAGAGGAAGCTGAAACAGGCCAGGTGTAGACTTGAAGAACCAGCAATGAGAAGGTGAAAGGAGGAGCCTTATAAAGGAGGACTTAAACAAGAATTATTTTCCCAAAAGTAGCGCTCCCTAATATCTGTCTACCTAAATACTCACAAACCAAAAAAGTACAGAAGGCGCATATAGTAAGATGAACGCGTTATCATCATACAATCAAAGTAAATGTGTTAGTGCAATGCACTATGTCACTGCAAGTATCCTGAAGCAGCGCCACTGGAACCGATCCGCTAGCCACCTTATTACCTCCAAGGTGAGTATTTAGCAATTTCATTAGCTTTCTTTCGCGGGCCACTCCCTTTATCGGAGGATTCTGCACTGGAGCTAGATAGTGGAGGGCTGTGTGTATGTGGTGCTGTATTAACATTCACATACTCACCAACTGGGCCTGCCGTTGTATCCACTGATAATTGTGATCCTATGGTACCCGCCACCCTCTCGTTGCTACTGATGTCCCATATCTGAGGCTCGACTCCCACTGATCCACTGGCGATGGCCAAAACCACTTTCCCAGAGGCTGCAAAATCTGTTGTCCTGAAGAAGAAATGTTAATAATTCTGTCAGTCTGACCCATCTCACCAACACCTCTTAATTCCTCCTGAGGGACATCTTGTATCAGTTGAAGATGTCACGAACCCAGGGCGATCCTGGGGGAATGAGTGGTGCCAGAGACTCTGGTGTGTTTAGGATAGAAAAACCTTGGGGGTTAATACCTGGGTTCAGATGGAGGGGAAACCATAGGATGAGATAAATCCTGAGTGTGTACAGGGGGCTTCTGAAATGATGTGATGGGATGTGGAGAGTGGTATCGACCCTTGTTGGCCCTCCATGAGATACTTTGGGGCTTGGGACCCTCGAAATGCGTAACATGGGGCATGCAATGTTTGTCCCTGTACCCAAAACGGAAACATGAGCGGTATTTGGTTTGCATAGGGGGTATGTCCATCGCCATTAGCGGAATGGGAAGAGAGTAGGTATGGGGAAATGACCATGCATCTTGGGAAAAGAGGAGAGTGAAATAACAATAAGGCTGTATCCTTTGTGTCTGGGAAACAGGCTGCCTACCCTCACAGAATAGTGCCTGTGAGCTCTGTAATCTTGTGACATTCTAACAGATGACATGAGAGCCTCACCCATCTCATACATTTGGGGGAGTTTGGGGGGCCCCTCTAATTATCCTGTGAGCCCCTGTGTGTGTGGGGGGGGGGGTAATGGGTGAAAATATGAATTCCCCACGCGCCTGGCCGCACTGAAAACTAGGCTTAGGGGGTTGGAGCCATCTTGGAAATGAGCGGGAGGGGCAGCCCTTCTCTTTGGACCTGACATCTTGAATATGTTATGTGGGGAGGTGTAAAAGTCGTGAAATGGACTATGAAAAAGAGGGGGGTTTGGGAAACTCGGTAAAAACAATAAAGGGGTCAAGGGAGGAACTTCAGGACACAAAAGGGAGTTACCTAGGACCAAAGCAAAAAATGGGGGGAGAAATAATGACTGGATGAGGGAAGTTGGCCGCCTGTGGAAAGAAAGGGAAAGCGAAAAAAGTAAAGATAAGACAGAAAAACAGGGGAGGATTAAAAGAAAAAGACAGTAAAGGAAGACAACTATAAAGAAAACAACACAGAGCAAACTATAAACTATATATCACAATCCAAGAGATACTGAGCCTGACAAACTACTGCTGTCCTGCTTCCAGAATTTGTGAAAAACGAAGAGGGGGAAAAAGGGGAAAAGCCACTGAGGGAGTATATATGAATGGCTACACCATTCCCCCAGGATGCTATTGGCTGGAGTATGCAGCGGACTTAACCCCTAGTAGGTAAGTGCATAACTTGTCACAAACGAGGTGCGTTTATGATTGCTTGGCTAATGGCCTTGTCATACATCAAAGGGTAACCACCAGCTACAACACTGCTATAGCCAACGGTAGCACCTGTCAGCAGTAATATTTGCCTTTTGCTTTGGGAAGACATTTTAACAAGTATCTTGAGATCTTTAAATACAGCATTTTTATGTTTAAAAGTTGTAAAATCTTTTTTTTAAAAAAAAATATTTGATATAAAAAATGTTATTAGTGGAACTGAAAGCCCAAATCTTAGCTACCTGTTCTAGTGTGCGCGAGTCAAAACGATATTTTTTCAGTGTGGCATAGTGTATTATACTGCTGAAAGAGGCCACTGCCATCAGGAAATACAATTGTGATGAAGGGATGAACTTGGTCTGCAACAATGTTTAGGTAGGTGATACGTGTCAAAGTGACATCCACATGAATACCGGAACCCGAGGTTTCCCAGCAGAACATTGTCCAGAGTATCACACTGCCACCACTTGCTTGCCTTCTTTCCATTGTGCATCCTAGTGCCATCTCTTCTACAGATAAACAGGTTCAGCAATTTGTGCTAAAGTAGCTCTTCTGTGGGATTGAATCAGACAGACTAGCCTTTCCACATGCATCAGTGAGCCTTGGGCGTCCTTGACCCTTCACTGGTTATTCTTCCTTGGACCACTTTTGGTAGGTACTGACTGCATAATAGGAACATCCCACAAGACCTGCCAATTTGGAGATACTCTGACCCAGTCATCTAACCATCACAATTAGGGCATTGTCAAAGTCGCTCAGATCCTTATGCTTGCAAGTTTTTACTGCTTCCAACACATCAACTTCAAGAACTGACTGTTCACTTGCTGCCTAATATATACCACCCCTTGACAGGTGACTTTGTAACCAGATAATCAATGTTATTTCACTTCACTTGTTAGTGGTTTTAATGTTGTGGCTGATCGGTGTTGTTAAACATTGCACTTACCCATCTCCAGGATTATTGCTAGTAGGATCAAATACAAATTAAACAACAAATATCTGCACATCACTAAAGAGTTAATGGTACAACACTCCTCATAATAACTTATGCTTAGCTTTCTGCTTTCTATCATCTGTCGAAGACAAGTTTTGCATCCGTTCTTGTAATACACACACAACTTGCGCACCACTATTCTAAGCTTTGTTTATTAAGGATTCTTCTAAGCTGACAGTATAAACATATGTGATATATGTGCAAATATAGATAACAGGAATCGGCGGGGCAGGATAACATGCAAGTTCTCATTTGTTGTTATGAAATGCTCATTTCCAAACAAAACTATTTCAAGGTACAAATAAGTGGAATGTTTTCTTTTAACAGTAATGGTTCCCTATGTCATGTTTCAATATTCTAAAATGCATAAACAGTTTCTTTTAAGAATAGTGAGTATATACAGCAACGCATCCCAATGTAAGAAAACATGCAATGGTGCCAAACATTATATAGTGCACAGATGCTATGTTGTCCCATATGTATATACACTGTAGCACAGTCCCATAGCGCTCCCTTAATGACAGAAGATCCTTTGACATGTATTATTTCGAGGTGCGGTGGATGCACATAAGCAATATAGAATAAAGACTGCACGAACTGCTACTGGAAAAGGAGTCAACCACACTCCTCTATGATACAGGTAAGGAAATGCTGCACAAAGTGCTCAAGTGCAGGTGGAAATGGTAGGACGAGTGATAAGGTTCTAGTAATACAAATAAGCAGAATTGAGCAATTTGCATATACAATGCAGCGTAGTGTGTGGAAAGATGAAAGGACAGAAGATAATAACCGGGGTTAAATGTTAATGTTCAATAGTAGCAGACACAATTAGTACTGAAATCGGAAGTGACAGCAACTCGGGTGTCTGTATTTGTGATGTTCCTGAGATTGCCTTAGGAAGATGTGTGCAATAAACAGGTGATGTCCTGGGTGATCTTGCTGTATGCGGGGGTGTGCAAGCAACTGAAGGTGTTATGAGTAGCGCCTGCCTGTGACACTCTGTTGAAGAAGGTGTAGTCTTCCTGGGTGCAACGCCGTACTGAAGACCGCTCATGCCTGGCTAGTGAACTCAGAGGAAGTAAAACTTCATAGAGAAGTAGTGGAATCAAAATTTATTCGTAATGAATAGAATCGCACTTACATTCCGAGGAATAAAGCTCTCCTACTTCATGAAAAAGTCCCTGGATGGACGAACATGGGGGCACATTTATCATTTATCGGACAAAACGAGAAATACTTATCAATCCTTATCGCATGGATAAGGATTGATGTATTTCTCAAATTTATTAAAAATGGAACACAGAAACAACAGTTCCGAAAAACTGCTGTTTCTGTGATAAAAAAAACCCATACACACCACTGGCTCTTCTGTCGCGCTGGCTCCGGATCGCCTCCTCTTCGGCTTACTTTATCTTCTTCATGCTACTGCGCATGTGCTGACCGGAGAACTTGAGGCTGTGACAGGGAGGGATCACAAGATCACTCCCTGCGCATGCGCTGTCCAGCTCTGCTCTCCGGAGCAGAGCTGGACATACCGAAGAGCACAACTTTTACAAGTAATTCCTATGATGTACGCCAGCTTCAGCTGGCGTACATTAACACAACAAGTTCCCGAAAAAAAAATTTTTCGGGGACTTGTTAGATTGCGGCCAGGAGCAGTCACCATTCTGTTGAATGGTGACTGCTCGCAAAAACGATCAGGAGTGCAAAGCAGCAGATATCCATGATATCTGCTGCGATGCACCTTTATTAAATTTGCGGAGGGCACATCGGGACTTTAATTTCACGGTAAGTGCACAATAGTGCACTACCGTGATTTGTTAAATATGCCCCATAGTCTGAGATCACTACGAGATAGCCACTAATACCACATTGCTGTTTATATTACTGTCGGAATGTAAGTGCGATTCTGTTCATTACAAATAAAGTTTAATGTATGGGTTTCTGTTTGCCGGATGGGTATTATATGGATAAATATCTTCCCATGGGTTGCTCGGTTTCTACATCCCAACTTTTGGCAGTTTATACATTTTCCACAGTGAAAGAATCCACTGATTGGTGTCATCTTACTTAGCCAATTATTTTCATTTCTATAAAATGAGATATGATTTTTAATTAGTTTTGAGCTTAGATTTGGTTCTTTTCTCGGTCAAGCTGGTAAGAATGTTTTAAGAACCTCGGGCCTGATTCATTAAGGATCTTAACTTAAGAAACTTCTTATTTGAGTCTCCTGGACAAAACCATGTTACAATTCAAGGGGTGCAAATTAGTATTCTGTTTTGCACATAAGTTAAATACTGACTGTTTTTTCATGTAGCACATAAGTATCAACTTTAAATTTCAGTGTACAAATAAGCTATCAAGTATTTGTGTGCTACATGAAAAAACTGTTAGTATTTAACTATGTGCAAAACAGAAAACTAGTTTCACCCCTTGCATTGTAACATGGTTTTGTCCAGGAGACTGAAATAATTAGTTTCTTAAGTTAAGATCCTTAATGAATCAGGCCCCTCATCCTTCTCTAAAACATGCCAGTGTTTTCTCAAAATCTGTTGTTTCGATGAATCCCAATACTGTGTGATGAACATCACTTCCTGATTAGTTGGTTCAGTCTCCTTTTTATGTTTATATGTAAAGAAGTTTTCCCTATTCATGTTTTTGACTTCATTGAAGGCCCTATTATTGTTGGGTCATTGTGTTTTTCTAAAAACTTTTGTTTTAATTAATTAATTCATCATCATCACCATTTATGTATATAGCGCCACTGATTCCGCAGCGCTGTACAGAGAACTCATTCACATCAGTCCCTGCCCCATTGGAGCTTACAGTCTAAATACCCTAACATACATACATACAGAGAGAGAGAGAGACTAGGGTCAATTTTGTTTTTTTTTGTGATAGCAACCAATTAACCTACTAGTATGTTTTTGGAGTGTGGGAGGAAACCAGAGCACCCGGAGGAAACCCACGCAAACACAGGGAGCACATACAAACACCACACAGATAAGGCCATAGTCAGGATTTGAAGTCATGACCCCAGTGCTGTGAGGCAGAAGTGCTAACCACTTCACCGTGCTGCCCAAATTGCCATTTGTCATCGATTCTAAGACGCCATTGATTGTAAGGTGCACACTAATTTCAGTACCAACAACAGAAAAAAAGCTTTGACTATATGGAATTGCGATAATTTCTCCAACGACGAACTTTTACCTCACTAATGTCAAAATGTCGACTTGCAGCTCTATTTTCATGTTCATCTGCATACACAATTAAGTTTTTGTTTCAATGTGGCTTCATAGTGCAATTTTTTTGACAACATTTTGATTGCAGTAAGGGATCAAAATGAATGGAATACAGTTCCACTATAATAAAATAACGGTGGCTCCGCACCTGCAAAGAGCGCCACTGTAGTCAGAGGGCAGGGTAAAGTGACAACGGACAAACTTCTGCCTGCTATTCTAAGACGCACCCCGATTTTAGAGATGCTTATATGGAAAAAAGGTGCGTCTTAGAATCAAAGTAAATAATTAGACAACCTTCTTTATGAACTGTGTCAGCCACCACCTCAAGTAAAGTGTGAGCGGAACGTAAGTTCTTCACTGTAACAGCCTTGATGTCACCACTAACTGGGAAGCATTGCCATGAGGGCAGCTGGTGGGAAAGGCCCGGGGCTGACAGGTCGGGAAAGGGCCCCTCGAAGGAGCAGGCTGGGGAGAATGGGCGAAGGGGCTGTAAGTAGGGGCCCTGGATGCAAGTCTGGGCCAAAACGACACCTAGTGGCTCGGCTGAGGAAAGGCTAACTGTAAACCCAGGGTATCCCCAAGAGCAGGGGTGGGAAACATGCAGCCTTAAGGCCACATGCAGCCTTCTAGGTCCTTAAGTGCAGCCTTTTGACTGAATTCAAATTTTACAGAAGAAATCCTTTTATTTTATATAATAATACATTTTTGTTCATCTTTTAAATTTTATTTTATTCTTAAAATGAACGTATTTAAATAATAAAATAAGTAAAATGAGTTTCAACAAAATAATCCACCCAGATTGACTGCCACAATTAGTACTGTAGTAAGTCATAAGGGCTAAATTAAAGCTTGCTAGGCTTATGATTTAGTTCTATTAAATGTGTGATAACTTCCCTGCCTGACTGGCTCCACAACCGCACAATGATGGTTGGCGAAAGTCTATGGGTGGGTCGAGTAAGGCAGTTCCAGGCAAAAATGACCCTTAATTTTGCGCTTTGTGCGCATAATTGGTTGGAAGCTGGCACCAAAATAGTAAATGGATAGTAAAATAAGGCACAAAGTAAAGACTATTGATATTTCATACGCATGTGAATGATTTTTGTGAGTCATTGTTGTGATCCTTTAAAATAACATTAATTTCAACAACTGTAAATGACAGTATAACTGTTGCTCATATCAAACTGTGAAATTACGAGTTTTTGGTTGAATGCGATGCTGTGGGACAGGAGGTTCATGACGCTGGGTCAATATTGACATTTTAATACTCCGCTTATGAACAGGTGTATTTAAGTCAATATCGACCGCCTATCTGTATATATATATATATATATATATATATATATATATATTAGAGATGGGCGGGCTCGGTTCCCCGAGATCCGAATTCATCCGAATTTAGACTATCTGAGTACCGAGCCGAGCACGCTCGGTACTCTCCCGCCCGTTCGGATTCGAAATCGAGGCAAAACGTCATCGTAACGTATTCGTATTTCTGGGCTCGTTTCTCGCAAAATTTGAAAAGCATAAATACCCGCCTCCACAGCAATCCATCGCCATTTGACAGAGGGAGAAAGCAGGGTTAGGTCACAGGCTATATCAGCGCAGGGACAGAGCAGTAATTGGACACATTATTGTTTCTATTCAATACCATTCTAATCTTAATACCAGTTGTTACAGCAGTAAGAGGAGAATAGAGGAGGGTTTTTGTTCAGTTTCTGGCACTCCAAGTGCTTTTGGGGTGTCCCCCATTCTTTTGCATTAATTTTTCTGGCTGTCAAAATGCATATTTGTCAGCAGTATCTAAAACAATTTGTAGCACTACAAGTGCTTTGGGCTCATAATGGATTCAAAGCAGTCCACATATGAGCAGAATGAGCAACCAGGTTCTGTCACCACTCCTGATGGTAGTGTTCCCAGTACGTCATCTGGGAAAGGCGATGTCAAACTACATAGTCTTTTGAAATCAGGCAAAAAAACACACACACAATTTTTTTTTACCGTGTTGAAGCGAAAAAGAAGTGTAACTGAGGAAAAGTTAGCTGCCGATAAAAAAAAAAATTGCCAACAGGCCATTCTACACACGCAGTGGCAAAGAGAGAATGAGGCCTTCGCCTTTCTCTATTAGTGGCAGATCCAAAAATGTTGCCGAGCCTTCTTCTAGTACGGTCACTCGTGACCAAGCAAGACCAAGTAATTTGGAGTCTAAAAGTGGTGCACAACTACTGTTACGCGTCAAAGCCAAGCTGCAAGAAAACAGTAAGGCATTAGAGAATAATGTACGCTCTGAATCAGAAATGACACCAATCCCTGAGGAGAGTCCATCCACCAGTGGTATGTCTAATCGTGAGAATTCTGTTAGTGACAGTGTACCCATAAAGAAGGGTCCTTTCAGCAGTTCTGCTGATGTGTGCCTTAACAGCCCGAGTGTAGTTGGTGATACACCAATTGAGGATGCCACTTTGGAATTAGAAGAGGATGAGGAGGAGATTTGTGCAGGCGAGGAGGGCACTAATGATGATGTCGATGATTATGATGCAGACAGATACCAAACTGCCTTTCTCCATTTTTTTTTATATTCTAATTCTACAGTCTATGCAGGCTGTTTTTTTTTCTATTCAACAAATGGAGGGCGGGGGGGGGGGGGATGGCATAGACAGCCACCAAACTACCTTGGTCCATTTATTTTGTATATTGTTCAGTCTATGCAGGCCGCTTTTTTTCTATTCAACTACAAGTGGAGGGCGGGGGGGGGGGGGGTCATAGACAGCCAACAAACTACCTTGGTCCATTTATTTTGTATATTGTTCAGTCTACGCAGGCTGCTTTTTTTCTATTCAACTACAATGGTCTATAGAGACTGAAACCAAACTGCCTTTGTCCATTTCAATTTATATTGTACAGTCTATAACGGCTGAATTTTTTAGTATTTTCTACAAGTGGAGGGGTGCCTAGAGAGACAGAAACCAAACTGACTTTGTCCATTTCTTTATATATTTAACTATAAGTGTAGGGTGTAATATAACCCCAAAGACAATGGCTGCATTGCCAATAGGCTAAGATGAAGAGGAAGACAATCAGGTTTGTGTGCAGAATTAAGGACGGCCTACCAGGGATTAAACTGTTTTCTTCCTAATTTATTAGCTTTAGAATTACCTTATTTATCCAAGAAACAGGTGGAGCACTAAATTTGGTTATTTTATGCCCAAAAACATTGATTTTTAAACAAAATAGCAAAACAAAACCAAAACCAAAGCCAAAACACGCAATGGCAGTTTGGTAAAAACAAAACACGACGGTAATCCAGATCCAAAACCAAAACCAAAACACAGGGGTCAGTGAGCATCTCTAGTATATATACACAATTTGTCTTAGGGAAAGTATTTCCCCCTTCCTTCCCTTCACCAATATACGATTGGAGTTCACCACTCAGGTGCTATTTATCGTTGTGTCAATGGTCACCGGAAATTGGCACAGACCGAAATTCACAAATGCGTGCCGGATGCAAAATGGCGACAGCTTTAAATCAGAAATGGAGCAGAGTTTTCTAGGCAATTTCCTTGTCAGTCCTCTTGAAACACAGGCATTGGCTTTCTGATGTTTGCCTGCAAGATATGACATTTTGCAGATTTTTATTTCAGTGCTGTATTGAGCATGTATGAAAAAGTTAAATCCTCATCTCAAAACACTGCCGTCTATTTCATTTGGAGCATACACTTAATTAATTTGACCTTTTCTCTTAGAATACTGATTGTCTAACCCTCATTTATGTCTAAACTCATGACAGTACGGGGACAATGGGACTGTGTCATGGGCACTAGGAGTCTTTGCTCAGGATATCACCAGATGATGTTCTTACCAGAGTAATATAGCTGGTACTATGGTCCTCTAGTAGCAGGGTGACAACGGAACAGGAGAATCAGCAGATGGTGAGAGAATGCTCAAAGAAAGTCTATGACTAGCAGCAACTGGTAATGAGTAGATGAATGTACACGAGGAACCAGATGGACAAGGAAACGTGAGGGGAGTCAGTGGTCTGCGTACAGCAAGTTGTACCACTGCTATAGTGAGGAGGAATGTCCAGGAGTAGAGAGGAGGTAGTGAGAGTCAGTGGTCTGCGTATAGCAAGTTGTACCACTGTCTATAGTGAAGGAATGGATTCCAGGTGCAAGTAGGTAACGGAGAAGTCAGTGGTCTGCGTATAGCAAGTTGTACCACTGCTTATGTGAGAGGATACTT
This sequence comes from Mixophyes fleayi, assembly GCF_038048845.1. NCBI lineage: Eukaryota > Metazoa > Chordata > Amphibia > Anura > Limnodynastidae > Mixophyes > Mixophyes fleayi. The sequence continues at coordinate 50,190,501 of NC_134413.1, read as the reverse complement.
GAAACTGGTGCCACAGGGAAATAGGAGTCAGTGGTCTGCGTTCAGCAAGTTGTACCACTGCTATATATATGTGAGGAGGGGCACGAGGAGATGAATGGAATACTGAGGATACACGGGCACACGGAACTTGATCCCACGATGATAACCACAATACAATAATAACTGACAAGCGCTGCTTGAAGTATACAAAGTCACTATAGAGATCCAGGTAATAGTCAATAGTAAAGTCAATAGTAACAATAGCTTCAGTAGATGGAAGACTCCGGAGATGAACACAACACAGTCCAGGCGGATATGCAATAAAATAGCAAAGTCAATGGAAAGTATGCATACCGCGGTTCAGGAGAGCAGGCTGTCAAGGAGACGTGCAGGGATACCTGAACGGCTGAACGCCGGCAGGAGGAGAGACCACTGGAGGATGGAAGCGGTAATCAGGTTGGTGCAGCGCACGGAAGGTAACCAGTAATCAACGGAGCAATACTCAGGAAGCAGTAGTAAGTAAAACTGGAAACACGCTGAACACAGGAGAGTAGAGGCGGTCTGGAATCCGGCAGTAGTAGCGAAGGCAGCGGAGGGGAGACACGCTGAACAAAGGAGAGTAGAGACGGTCTGGAACCAGGCAGTAGTAACGGAGTCAACGGAGAGCAGACACGCTGAACACAGGAGAGTTGAGGCGGACTGGAATCCGGCAGCAGTAGCAGATAGGAATCAGTGGAGAGCTGACACGATGAACACAGGAGAGGTGAGGCGGACTGGAATCCGGCAGCAGTAGCAGATAGGAATCAGCTGAGTGCAGGCACGATGAACACAGGAGAGTTGAAGTGGTCTGGAAACCACAATCGAAGTAAACAGGAATCAGCTGGAGCTGAATACACGAGGAAACACAGGAACACCTTCAGAGGCTCATGGGGAATGAGACTCCAAGATCAGGCAACCAGGTAATGATCACAGGTGGTTTAAATAGGGAGGGTTGCCTGATCATCCAATCAATTAAAAGCAACAGGTACTGAAGGTTTCATAAGGGCTGCACATGCGTAGACCCTCAGGATGGCGGACGGCCACGGTTCCTGAAGACAGGAGAAATGGCACTCACAGTCCGGTGAGTGACAGACTGCCTTTATTTGAATTTTGATTTTTTAACTTATAGTGAGTTTATGTGCATATTAATGTGGTTTTTCTATAAATATTCACTTAGAATGGGCAGAAAGATTCCCATTAAAAGTAGTGACCATGTTCTGATTACTCCACCTCCATGCTGATGTGAAAATGTGGCTGTTTATCTTCGTTAAAAAGGCCTTTCCGCAGGGACTGATTAAGTGTTCAGGCCAACCTAGGCTAATACACTCGTAGTGTCCAATTAAACTGTATAGCAGAATGGAGGCATGAAGGAGTGCTACTAAAGGTGAAGATGTGAAGGAGGATGTCTTGCCTGCCGCCATACTATCTCTCTAACTTCATTATGCTCAAGCACGCGCCCAAGGATGACACATGGGGCCCTATTCATCAAGACACGTATCTGCTGATTTTTAGCATATCGTACGCAAAATCACTCTGTGCAAGCCCAGAACCAGACCATATGCCTGGAAACGCAGTCCTGTCCTCTAAGTCTCCGTATGCAAAGGATACTTACTACAGCCTATCTTTTCGGGGAGGCAATGGACGGGAAGGGGCGTTTGGCACTCCCTTACTGTACATTGACTATGGTCAAACTGAAGCCCATGTAGCCACATCTGAATCAAGCTCTGGGCATCGCAAAGGTACTTGTGTTTCTGCCGTATCTCTTGCTCCAGTTACAGGGCTAGTCTAAGTCCTGATCACTAACGATGACAGTCTCCTATGCAGGCTGTAACATGTGTCTGCAATCAGGAGTAACTTTAAAATTGTAATTTATGTTCAGTAGACATTAGGAATATCCTAATAAATGTAATTCATAGGGGGAGAGGAAACAACTTTTTTATTATTGTTTTATCATTAATGCCTATATTATTAACAGCTGACATTAATTCAATATTTTTTATTTCTGTGCGTTCTTTTGTGAATTGGACGTACCCTGCAGTGTCTTGGGTAGTAGAGCACAGCAGATCTACACCCGAATTCATCAGCCTACGTATCTTCAGATCCATTCCTGGATGAATTCGGGAGTGCGCAGAGCCGATTTATGTGCATTTTAAAGTAAACACACTTTGCGCTCAGTATGTGTGCCTTGATGAATCAGGCCCATTGTCTTCAGCCTTCACCATGGGAATAAGTCAAGAATAAAACATTACTATATTTTTCTTTCATGTATTATTTTTACTTTGGAGAGAAACTTATATTTTAAAATGAATTTCATTTTATACCTTTCCTTGTCACAATATTGCACCCATTAAAATGTTGCACCCCCCCTCCTCCCAATAAAATTTGCTCCCTACCTGCAGCCTAGTTAGCCTATTGAATAATCAGTCCCTGCTGTACACACTCCAACTAAATCAGGATCACCCCAAAAAATGCACATTTCCCTCTCATTGAAGTTCAACTTTCCATTCCAGTGCAGAATCAGCAGAAATATTGCAGATGTTCCCCATTCTGTATGAGATGCCTTGACCCACCCATGTTTGGCAAACACTGCTAATCAATGTGCCCCCCCCAGTCAATGTCATGTTGCTAAGCTAATGAGTGTGTGTTCTTAAAAGTCCTTGAACCTGCAACAGCACAAAAATAGACTCTTTAGATTTTTAAAGGACAGAAAGCCTGTCTGCCGGCAAAACCCAATGGGGGCCTCAGTAATGGTAAGTAACCCTTTTAACTCTCAATATTTTTATATTCTGCTGCCATGGCTGTAAATAAATGGTAACTTGTAGCAAGTAATTTCTTATTGCCGTGATAAGCAGCTATTATTATTATTACCATTTATGTATATAGCGCCACTAATTCTGCAGCGCTGTACAGAGAACTCACTCACATCAGTCCCTGCCCCATAAGAAATAACACTTTCGTAGCTTTAATCGGGACTATGATAAATAGATCCTTTAGTATTGATCATCCATTTTTGTTAAGGGAGGGCCCAGCATTATAATTAGAGCATCCAAGGCTTCTAGGATAAACAGGCAAACTTGGTCATAAGTATAAAAACACTTTTTGTCCTTAAAAGCTGAAGCTAATTGAGGTGCATCACAAAGAAGACATTTCAAAAAAATTATAACTACTTGCTCACTTTCCCATCTGTAGTCTTCAATTCCCCACCAGTAGTATTAGAAATAACAGAAAGAGTTGTGGAATATGCATCAAAATTATTGCACATATGGTTGTGGCATAAGTAATTCGGGTATGTTCCCAGTACATACAGGAATTAAGTGTTGGTGTAAGTGCTGAAAATGACAGAATGCCCTACGCATAGACCCTTCCGGGTGATATTTGTCTTCTCCCGATCTCGGCACTTTTCCAGATATAATTGCTATAAATGGCATGTTCTATATCTATTAACTAATCCCAGGTTAATACAGTCAGAAAGTAAGTCCTAAGTTTGGGACTAGACAAATATCTCCTGTATGAAATGAGTTAGACTGACATCTGCCTACAGAGAGTTGTAGTCAAAAATACAAACAGGATTAGCACATCCAAAATAATTTACATGGGGACAACTAATGTGAGAAAAATAGCAAAAAGCAATTAAAACACATATCAGCACACATCCTAATATAGCAACTTTATTTATATGTTATGTATCTATTAACTGTGCTGCAAATGTGCCTTCAATTCTCATGAGCAAATGAAAGCAGTTAGTTATATAATTTGGTCACTTCATAATAACGCCAACACCCCTTACAAGATTTTTTGTTGCATCCTAATCACAAGTTCTATCAGATATTCCCATGCTTCTCCCATCATATCATCACTTTTAGGGGAGATTTACTAACTGGCTATTTTGTTTGTGTGCGTATTGCAAACTGTCACACATCCGATGCGTTTTTCAGAGCCAAAAGGCAGAATTTACTACCATGTGGTTTGGAGTCGTGATAAGCGGTGATAGAAAATCTGTTATCGATGCATAATCATTTATCTAAAATTCATTGGTCTGTTTGTTTGTCTGTCTGGTAACGCATTCAGACACCCCTGCACCAATTTTGATGAAACCAATGCAAAGTGGTCCAGTTGGATCCTAGCCAGGTTTTAGGGGGTTAGGGTCCCAATTAGATCCCCCGATGGTGTATGCTGGGCAGAACTTTGACCCGGGGAACCTGTTATGAGCCTGAATTCGGACACCCGTGCACTGATTGGAATGAAACCAACATGAGGTAGTCTAGTTAAATCCTGGCCAGGTTTTAGGGGATTAGGGTCCCGGTCAGACCTCCCGTTGGTGTACGCTGGACAGAACTTTGACCTAGGGAGCCTGTTCTAAGCCTTCCACTGGATGGATTTGGACATAAACTTCACAGACTGGTAACATTGGATTCCAGAAGACATACTATGGGATTGAGGTCCTGGCCAGAACTCCCGTTGGTGTACGCCGACCAGAACTTTGACCCGGCGAGCCTGTCCTGGGCCTTCCACTGGATGGATTTGGATGATATTTAATATAAAAACAAAAAGAACACTGGGCAGCCACCTCATGGATAATTGAACTCATCAGCTAGTAGTAAATACAGGTGTATGTCATGTACAGACCATCTTTACTCCAATTTTTAATTATAACCAGATTACAACTCTTTTATGATACTTAACATCCATACTTCACATGTCAGAATTAACACTGTAGAGTTCAAAAAACCTAACACTTATCTAGTTCATACATATTCACTGTCTACATTAACAAGGCTGGGGCTTGTGCTATAATCTATTCATGCAGGGTCACTGCAGGATTATTTACAAGACTCATACAAAGCACTCATAAACATGCAACAAAAGGCAGATCCTTAATGACTCAGGCCCTATATGTGAACTGAGTGGGGAGGAGCACACAGGTGTGGTCAGTTCCTGCAAAGTAATATACAAAAATAAGTTTACAATATCCATAATAAGATATCATTTAAATTTGGTTGATATATTTTTTCTCAGCTGTAAACAAATCATTTTAAAATGGCTTTTAACATAGAGACAATTAATGTTACAGCATTGTGGTACTTTCATACACCTCCTTTTCAATACATGTTGGTTTTAACACGGAATTTACTACTGTGGACTTACCTTATTTGCATACATTGTGACCCATGGAACAAGAGGAACATAATGATTATCTATTAATCCATTCCAGTATCTCTTAAAGACACATGTGAGCATTCATTATTATGCTTTCTTATCCTAGCAATAAAAATAGATGCCTACCCCTGCTAATCATACTAAATAATATAGACCTGGTAGCAGAATGACAGCAGTACAATGACTGGTTCTCTGCTGTTTGGGAGATACACACCTCTCCAGTACTTTGTTTTTCTCTGCCACTGATTTCCTTGTGCTGAGACCAACTGACTTGTTAGCACATACGGGGGCAATGCTTGGATAATAGTCAGTTTTCGAGAGGAGCAACCCACTCAGAGTAGTGATTGTTAAATGTGGAGGGGAGTCTGTCCCAAAGTGCATAAGAAACATGTATAGAAAACATCCAGTAAAATGTTAGCAAGAAAAATATTCAACATTATGGGTTAAATTATATTGATGTTTACATTAAAATTGAGACATTTGGTAGTTATGTAAACATCACATTCCAGGCATGATTCATCTTCGAATGCAATGTGAACGCAACTTGCGTAACTTATACTTATGTATGCCCGTATTCAAATACATGTGGATTCATGATATGTTTCCATTTGAATCTGAGTGTAAGTACGCCCTGGCTAAACATCACTTGCTGTATGTAGACAGACAGAACAGAGTGCACGTGCATAAGTGCAATATAAAGCTCCATTAGAATGCATGCAAAAACAAATTCTATAAAATAAATTAACAACTCTTAATACTATAATCATTAATAAAAATGTGTTTTAATTTTTTTTTTTAACATGAAATATATAAATCAGGATGTTCTTAATGCGACTGTACATACAATGCATTGTTATAGTTTCTCTTACTTGCAAACAAATGTTCTGTGCTATCTGGTGGCATTCATATGTATAGTCATCAAAATCAATCAGCACTTACACCTGCCCTGTAGCTGGTGCAAACGATAAAACACACATACTTAAAAGAAATCCAGTACTTCAATCGTCCGCATCTGCGTTAGCGCTCTCTTGGCATGCTCTTATGTGCCTACAGCATTCCTACGTCAAACCCCATTCCGCCGTTCAAGTGGTAGGCAGTTGTGTAATTTGCGTTCAGACATGAATTTCATGCAACTACATTCACTAACATAAGTCTCTTTCTGGCACATGCGCAGTGCTATTTCTCGCTAGATATGCCTCGCAAAAGGACTTACATCCGAAGATGATTCAGGACCTCCATGATCAACTATCACAGTACTGCAATCACACAATTAGACTTGTGATTGGAGAGCTGCTTCCTCTCGACTGGATCATTTGTTTTGGAAGGATTGTGGGATTACACAGGAGCATACACAGGTTTATTCCTGTTGCCGTGTCTGTCATTAATGTCTGCAACCTGTGTATGACTGGATCTTGCTACCTTTACTGGATCTCACTGGCTAATTAGAGATACTGGTCAATGACCAATAATTAACCTGTGATGTCCCATTCTTACAATGTTTAATAAATAATTGTAATTGTAAGGTAATAACTTGAGTTCTGTATAGAATTGCTTAGGTCTGAAATGTTAAAGAATCATGTCTAGCCCAAGGACTATTTTCAGAATTAACTTTTTTCATTTCCTGTGTCTTGTACATGGTAAGCCTGTTATTTCATACGCTTTATTTGTCCAAGACTCTCCTGGAAGACTGTGTTTAAGCAGTAACGAACTTACAACTAGATAGGGGTTGATTTTGATGCTCAAGGAGAGTGTCACTTTCAGCATGAGCATTAGCAATTGTTTAGTTATTGCTAAAAGAGGAGAGCTTGTTGTCAAGTCCTCACTATACTTTGACCTGTCTGAACACTGCCATCTGCAAGCTGGTTATTTCTATTGACTTGACAGATTAATAGAAGCTGAATTGCTTGCAGTGGGAAGGAAATTTTAGCAAGAATGATAGGTTTCTAAGACATTTCCACTCCCCAACGCCTCTTCTTGCATAAAGCAGGGGACAAGGACATGTCCTATTTCTGCACAATACCTCCTACAGATTAGTCAGGAATTGCTAGTTATACTTTCCAAAGTGCAGTGATTTCCTCCTCGATGTCCTATCAAATAGACACAGGGTTTTGATTTGAAAATGCTTGAAACAGTTATAAAATTATCCACAAAATGAGACACAGAAATTACTGTGATTTGGGCTGCTCCATGTGACTACTTGTTCTTATATACAAACCAAAAAGTAAATTAGAGTTATTATTTTTCAGCAACCAGCACCTCGGTCTGCTATTATCAATATTGGTCATTTCATATTTAACATGGTTTGATATATCCAGTCGATGTGATTAGCTTACAATTACTGTTTTCCAAACTCCACCGAATGTTCTTTCCTGTAGTTTTAAGCTTATTAAAATAACAAGGGCCATCTCTACACAAGAAACAGAACCATGATGTAAATGCCTGAACAAGAAGCTTAAACAGCATGTAATATAACATAGTTGTAGCAGACATGTGTCAGGTCTTGTGGGGTTAAAGTGGCAAGCAAAGTAGTTCTGTATGATGTTGTAATAAGTTTCACAACCCCTTCCAACTGATGCCCATATATATATATATATATATATATATAGATATGTGTGTATATATTGTGGCAAAAGCCCGCTACTGCAGAAGCACACGTGAACAACTTCTTCCTTTTTACGTAGTTTTATTGTCAGTTTGGTAAATGTTTTGACACCGTACAGATTTCACAGCATTTCTTGGAGACCCTAAACGCTAGCTAGATATAGCTCAGCTCTCTCAAGACCAGCCAGCTTCCCCAGCGTTGATCTCCCTGAACAAATGGCACAAACAAGCTTTTATACATGTTACTCCTCCCCCAGCCTTAGCTTGATGGACAGGTGACACACCCACCTTCTCTTTAAAAGAAAACACCCATCAGTGGCTCTGTTTGCACAGACACACCCTGTCTGTTTGCTGAGAGGAAATCATGTAAGTTAACAAACTTTAAACTACACATACGTTTTTACCTGGTTTAATCTCCACCTAGGTGCATAACTGTGCCAATGTTTTATTCTGTTTGTATACTTTCTCTGCCTCTTGTCAGAAAAATGCCTCCCTTTGTTACACATCACTTCCCCTAGCGTCTCCAAGTAGGGGGACGCCGACTTCGCGAGTAGCGCATATTTTCGTGACAATGCATCTGCATTCTTGTGCAGAATCCCAGGTCTATGTTCTACTGAGAACTTGAAAGGTTGCAGTGCCAAGAACCAGCGGGTTACCTTGGCATTTACCTCCCGGTTGTTCTGCATCCATCTTAATGGTGCATGGTCTGTTATTAAGGTGAACTCTCTGCCTAGGAGATAATAGCGCAGAGCTTCTGTAGCCCATTTTATGGTGAGACATTCTTTCTCCACAGTGGCATATTTTTGTTCCCTTGGAAGCAACTTCCGACTTAGGTACAGGACAGGGTTTTCTACTCCATTCTACTCCTGTGACAAGACTGCACCTAAGCCAACACCAGAAGCATCAGTTTGGAGGAAGAACCTCCGGGTAAAATCTGGTGCTTGTAGAACTGGGGAGGAACAAAGAGCTAAGCGAAGATCAGACCAGGCGATTTCTGCAGAGTCAGACCAGGTTAATCTATCTGGAAAACTTTTTTTTAACATGTCCGTAAGTGGAGCAGCTCTAGTGGCGAAGTGGCTTACAAACCGCCTGCAGTAACATACTAAGCCTAAAAAGGTTCTTAACTGCGACTTTTTTTCTGGTCTTGCCCAATTTTTGACTGCCTCCACTTTGTCTAGCTGGGGTTTTACATGCCCTCGACCAACAATGTACCCCAAATATTTGGCTTCTCTCATGGCTATGGCACATTTCTCTGGGTTAGCTGTTAATCCTGCTGACCTTAATGAAGCTAAGACCGCCTCAACTTTGGCTAAATTTGATCCCCAGTCTGGGGTATAAATCACTATATCGTCCAGGTAAGCAGCTGCATAAGCTGTGTGAGGTTGTAGCAATTTATTCATGGCCCTTTAGAAGGTGGCAGGTGCCCCATGCAACCCAAAGCGTAGGACTTTATATTGATAGAGACCATCAGGGGTGGAAAATGCAGTCTTTGGCTTGGCCGTGGAAGTCAGGGGAACTTGCCAATAACCCTTTGTTAGATCAAGGATTGTTAAATAATTGCTACCAGCAAGATTTTCCACTAGTTCATCCACACGTGGCATCGGATAGGCATCAAACTGCGACGTACTGTTTAGGCGCCTAAAGTCATTGCAGAACCTAATTGTCCCATTGGGTTTTGGGACAAGCACAATGGGACTATTCCATTCACTAGTGGACTCTTCAATTACATCTAACTGGAGCATCTTCTCGACCTCCTTTCTCATGTCCACCCGTCTGGCTTCTGGAATACGATAAGGCTTCTGCTTTACAATGACTCCTGGCGCAGTGACAATGTCGTGTTCGATTAAGGTAGTGCGCCCAGGAATGGAAGAGAAGACATCCCTGTTCCGGCGAATCATTTCTTCAGTCTGATGTCTCTGCTGAATGGGCAAAGCTGGCTCTATGGGCACTTCAGACTTTTCAATGGTAGTACTCCCTACCTGAGGAGAGGTTTCCTCATCATGCCAAGGTTTAAGGAGGTTAACATGGTATATTTGCTCCTCCCTTCTCCTACCTAACTGGCGGACTCTGTAATTGACAGGACCGACAGCCTCTAGAACTTCATATGGACCCTGCCAATGGGCGAAAAGTTTGTTTTCCTGGGTGGGAACCAGGACTAGGACATTGTCCCCAGGCTTGAAAGATCGAACAACAGCACTTTTATCATAACTTTTTCTCTGTCGTTCCTGAGCCTCATTTACATGTTGCTGCACAATGGGCCCTATCTTTCCCTAGCCTCTCATACATTTGTGACACAAATTGTACCAGATTTGGCTCCCTGGGACCTTGGTGCTCCCACCCTTCTTTTAACATATCCAAGATTCCCCTGGGCTGTCTCCCAAACAATAACTCAAAGGGACTAAACCCTGTTGAAGCTTGAGGTACCTCATGGATGGCAAACATCAAATAGGGAATAAGAGTGTCCCAATCTTTTTTTTCTTGAGCCACTGCTTTCCTGAGCATGTGCTTTAATGTGCGGTTAAAGCGTTCCACCAAGCCATCTGTTTGTGGATGGTATACAGAGGTGTGAAGCGCCGTAACCCCTAGCAACTGGCACATGTCCTTCATCAGTTTAGACATGAATGGAGTACCCTGATCTGTGAGAATTTCTTTGGGTATTCCCAAGTGTGTAAACATCAATACAAGTTCCTTAGCTATGGTGCTGGACTTTATGTTTCGTAGGGGAATTGCCTCTGGATACCTGGTTGCATAGTCAAGCACCACTAGTATATATTGGTGCCCACGTGCGGATTTTTCCAGTGGCCCCACAAGGTCCATAGCTATCCGTTCAAAGGGAACTTGTACTATTGGTATTGGAATGAGAGGTGCCCTGTACATGGGTTTGGGACAGGTTCTCTGACAAATGGGACTGGACCGGCAATACTTTTTCACTGCCATGTGTACACCGTGCCAGTAAAACCTAAGCAGAACTCGTTCCCGTGTTTTATCCTCCCCTAGGTGTCCCCCACAGACATGTGTATGTGCTGCTTTTAACACTAGGGTTACATGGACCTGAGGAACCATTAATTGTTCTACTTTATCCCCCTGTACAGTAGCAACTCTATACAGGAAATTATTTTTAACAATAAAATATGGTATACCTTCTGCATGCTGGGCGGCTTTTGCTACCCCATTTTCCTCAGTCACACTTTTGAAGGCATGTTCCAAAGTGGCATCATTAAGTTGGTTTTGAGCAAAGTCCTGCAAAGGAAACAAAATTGGTATTGCGGACCAGTCCGTATCCTCACTGACAGGCGGGGTGGGCTCATCTGCGACATCACCGACCAATGCTAGTTTGGACTGTCCATGTTTCCGCGCAGGTGGATGCTTTTGTGGAACTCCTGCTGTGACTCCCAGGATGGCATTCCGGTTTGGCGGTTCCCAAAGATCGATGCCCAGATGTTGTGGATTCTTAGGCGGTTTCTTTAAGACCGGGCTTCCGACCGTTGCATCAATTGCTGGCATGTCCGGCCGGATCCACTCACAGAGGACATCATTAAATAGTGGGAAGTCTCGCCCCAAAATGAGTGGATATGGGAGTTTAGGTGCTATGGCAGCTACCACCATTACAGTTTTGTCTTCGAGTGTGACTGGTAGTATTGTTCTTTCATACTCCTCTGTCGTGCCATGTACGCAAAGAACCTTCACATTGGGCAACCGAGAAGTTATGGTTGCGGGTAAGGCAGAGCTGGAAACCAATGAGAGTTCACTCCCCGAGTCAACCAAGGCCAGAACAAGGTTTTGGTTGATTAGCACAGTCACCCGGAACAAACAAGGACTTCCTGATGTGGGACTCATGGTAAAACAGCTTGGAAAAGCAGGCCCAATATGTGCCACGGAACAGTCCATGGGTTCCCATAGTTTAGGACACTCTGCCTTAAAGTGGCCTGGCTCACCACATTCAAAACACTTCAGATTAGACAGCTTTGCACCTGGCCCTCTGTCCGTAGCAGTTTTGCCATTGGGCCCTGTAGCAAGGATTGTCAAACCTGGCTTTTGGCGTGGCAGCGGCTTTGGCACAAATGCAGGTTCTTTAGTCATTTGCTGTAGCGCACAAAACCTTTCTACCACAGTGGCAAGCTCTTCATAAGTTTGTGGGTCTGATTGCAGAACCCACCTTTGCAAATCGCGGTTCAGCCCCCGGATGCAGTGATCTATCGCCAGAACTTCAATAATCCTAGAAGGCAAATTCTCCTCAGGCTGCAGCCATTTCTTTAAAATTTTAGAAAGCTCAGCCACTTGCACTCTGACCGGTTTTCCTTTATCATAGCGCCATTGGTGATAGCGCTGGGCTCGGCCTGGCCCGGAAACTCCAATGTGAGCCAATATCTCAGCCTTTAGGCACAGATAGTCAGAGGCCCGTTCCTCATCTAGATCCATATAAGCTCGCTGAGCTTCACCAGTCAGATATGGCGCCAGCCACTCAGCCCAGTCTTTAGAAGGCCATTTTGCCCTTTTTGCAAGTCTCTCAAAGGACACCAGATATGCTTCTATGTCATCACCTGGAGACATTTTCTGGAGAATAGGACCAAGTGGTTCATTTCTGTCATGCCTCACCTGGCTTAACTCTTCTCTTAAGTGCCTTGTGTTTTCCACCTGTGCCTCGGCAACTCGTAGCATCTGAGCTTGCTGTTCTTGCTGCGCATCGGCCACATTCACGAGGGTTCTCAGTACTTCCTCCATGTTGACGTCTGCGCGGGTTGGGTAGCGGAAACTTGCTTCCCGGAGCATCCCACTCCTGACACCACTTGTGGCAAAAGCTACTGCAGAAGCACACGCAAACAACTTCTTCCTTTTTACATAGTAACATAGTAACATAGTTGATGAGGTTGAAAAAAGACACCAGTCCATCAAGTTCAACCTATTTTGGATCTCCTGCGATCCTGCACTTATATTTGAAATTAATCCAGAGTAAGCAACCGCCTATCTGTTTCAATTGTGAAAATCCCCCCAGACTCAATATTGCAGTCCTATTTTTACCCTATATCCACTACTATCCTTCATTTTAAATTAACGGTCGTATCCCTGGATACACCTTTCCGCTAAAAATTTGTCTAACCGTTTCTTAAACATATCTATTGAATCTGCCATCACAACCTTCCCTGGCAATGAATTCCATATCTTGACTGCCCTTACTGTAAAGAACCCCTTCCTTTGCTGGTTGTGAAATTTCCTCTTCTCTAACCCTATGGGATGACCACGTGTCCTGTGTATGGTCCTTGGTGTAAAAAGTTCCCATGAAAGCTCTCTGTATTGACCCCTAATGTATTTCTACATAGTAATCATATCTCCCCTTAGACGCCTCTTTTCTAAAGTAAACATGCCTAAACTGGCTAACCTTTCCTCATAACTTAATTACTCCATACCCTTTATCAATTTTGTCGCCCTTCTCTGAACCCTTTCTAGTTCCAAATTATCTTTTTTATAGAGTGGTGCCCAGAACTGTACTGCATATTCAAGATGAGGTCTTACCAACGATTTATACAGTGGCAAAATTACACTGTCTTGCCTTGCGTCTATGCCCCTTTTTATGCATGCCAATACTTTGTTTGCCCTTGCAGCTGCTGCTTGACATTGAGCACTATTGCTAAGTCTACTGTCTACGAGCACTCACAAATCCTTTTCCATTATAGATTCTCCTAAATTAATTCCATTTAATTTATAGATTGCGTTCTTGTTTTTGATCCCTGAATGCATAACCTTACATTTATCTGTGTTAAACCTCATATTCCATTTGGCCGCCCAATCCTCCAGTTTATTTAAGTCCCTCTGTAGAGAAGCTACATCTTGCTCTGATTTTATTACCTTACAGAGTTTAGTGTCATCTGCAAAAATAGAAACTTTACTCTCTAAACCATCACCAAGGTCATTAATAAATATATTAAAAAGGAGTGGTCCCAGCACGGAACCTTGAGGTACTCCACTTAAGACTTTTGACCAATTCGAAAATGTTCCATTTATCACAACTCTCTGTTCCCTATTCTCTAACCAGTTTTCGATCCAAGTACAAATTTTGATTCCTAGACCCAGTTCCCTTATTTTGTAAACCAACCTCTTGTGTGGCACTGTATCAAAGGCCTTTGCAAAATCTAAGTAGACCACATCTACTGTCCTGCCCTGGTCTAAGTTCCCACTAACTTCCTCGTAGAAACTAATTAGATTAGTTTGACATGACCTCTCCCTCACAAATCCATGTTGATTCCCACTAATAATTTTATTGCGTACCAAGTAATCCTGAATACTGTCCCTTAAAATACCTTCCAGTAGTTTCCCCACTATTGATGTCAGGCTTACAGGTCTATAATTCTCTGGTTGTGATCTCGTCTCCTTTTTAAACAACGGCACCACATCTGCTATTCGCCAATCCCTTGGTACTGAGCCTGATGAGATTGAATCTCTGAAAATTAAGAATAGCGGTCTAGCTATTTCCGAGTTTAACTCCATAAGGACCCTTGGGTGTATGCCATCTGGACCTGGAGCTTTATTTATCTTAATATTCTTCAGTCGCCTTTGGACTTCTTCCTCTGACAACCAAGTATTATGGCATGTATTGATGGCATGGTTTCATTTCCATTTTAATGTATTACTCCTGCCATTTGTTCCTCTCTGGTAAATACTGAAGAAAAGAACGTGTTTAATACCTCTGCTTTTTCCTTAGTATCATTTATCAATTCACCCATCTCACTTCTTAGGGGTCCTATATTATCTTTTTTAATCCTTTTGCCATTTATATACTTAAAAAACTTTTTGGGGTTTGTCTTACTTTCTTTTGCAACGTGCCTTTCATTTTCTAATTTAGCCAATCTAATTTCCTTTTTGCATGTTTTATTACATTCCTTGTACCTACCTCTGACCCTTCAGACTTAAACAATTTAAATACACGCTTCTTCCTTTGCATTTCTTACCTTACCTTTTTATTTAGCCACATTGGTTTCGACTTAATTCTTTTAAATTTTTTTCCTATAGGAATGAACTTATACGTGTATGTTTCCAACAACATTTTAAAGACAGCCCACACTTCTTCCGTATTTTTTCCTTCAAAGGCTTTGTCCCAGTCTATGCTCTTTATAGACTCCTTTAGCATATTAAAATTTGCCTTTCTAAAGTTTAAAGTCCTAGTTGATCCCTTATACCATTGTTTCTGGAAACTAATTTCAAATGAGACCATATTATGATCACTGTTTCCCAAGTGCTCCTTTACTTGAATATTTGATATTACGTCTACATTGTTTGTTATTACTAGGTCCAGTATAGTCCCGTTCCTAGTTGGTTCCTCAACTAATTGGGACATGTAATGGTCTTTTAGCGTGCTCAGAAACCTATTTCCCCTAGCTGTACCGCAGGTCTCAGTACTCCAATCAATGTCCGGATAATTAAAATCCCCCATAATTAAAATTTGACCTAGTTGTGTAGCCTTTTCAATTTGCTGTAGAAGTTGGGCTTCCTCAATCGTACCAATATCTGGCGGTTTATAGCATATCCCTATCAGCAACTTCTCTGAACTTTTTCCTCTGCTGCATATTTCCACCCACAATGCCTCTATATTATCACCAATATTCTCGTATATATCTTCCTGAATACTTGGTTTTAATTCTGGCTTAATATAAAGATGTACTCCTCCTCCCCTTTTATTTACCCTATCCCTCCTGAAGAGAGAATAGCCTTCCAAGTTGACTGCCCAGTCATGTGTATCATCCCACCAGGTCTCCGTAATACCTATAATATCATACTGCTCATTCATTGCTACTAGTTCTAACTCCCCCATTTTACCTGTCAGGCTTCTTGCATTTGCAAGCATACACTTAAGTCTATTGCCTCCCTTAGGTATTTCTTTTTGCTTTACGTAAATTTATTGTCAGGATGGTAAATGTTTTGACACCGTACAGATTTCACAGCATTTCTTGGAGACCCTAAACGCTAGCTAGACATAGCTCAGCTCTCTCAAGACCAGCCAGCTTTCCCAGCGTTGATCTCCCTGAACAAATGGCACAAACAAGCTTTTATACATGTTACTCCTCCCCCAACCTTAGCTTGATGGACAGGTGACACACCCACCTTCTCTTTAAAAGAAAACACCCATCAGTGGCTCTGATTTGCTGAGAGGAAATCATGTAAGTTAACAAACTTTAAACTACACATACGTTTTTACCTGGTTTAATCTCCACCTAGGTGCATAACTGTGCCAATGTTTTATTCTGTTTGTATACTTTCTCTGCCTCTTGTCAGAAAAATGCCTCCCTTTGTTGCAATATATATATATATATATATATATATATATATATATATGTTAAAAATTACAAGATACAACAATTGGCGCTTGTAACAAATCACCAATAGTCCAGTATAAAGTCTATAATCTTCTCAATAGACACTCCCCATGTGCAGGCGGCTGCCAATCCTCTTTACCAAGCGGTGTAGCATGGAAATAACCTATAAAAGAAAAATGGAGGAGGAGGCGCACAATAGTGTAGTATATTGGTATAATATTGGGATCACACAAGAACCCACAGTAGGACCGGAAACACCAGTGGAGAAGAAACCAGGAAACAAAAACTGTAATATAACATCCAATGTGTAGATGTAGAATACAAGTTACAGCTTATTCTCAAACAAAGTCACAGTGGCTGAACTCGCAGTATTTCCATATGATATATGTGAAACACCCAGGACACACTTGTGTAGATGTATGCGTACCAGATAACAAAACTTTTAAGCTTTGTGTACGTAGATATCCTTCAGCTGTATACATTTGTGTATCTTATCGTTATTGATATGTGGGAGATGAAGTGTTTCCTTGTGCTGTTAATACAGCTAATGATACATTTAATCAAGCCTGTCAGAGGATATTAGATTTCACCTGTATGTTTATAAATTACATTGCGCCGATTGACGCATGCGCAGTAGGCTTATGATCATAGTTAATGTGCGCGCGCGCAAAATGGCGTGGCGCACTATATATATAATTGCTGATATGAGGGCTAGTACTGTCCTTTTTTCTCCTGATGAAGTCTGTGGAGACAGACGAAACGTGTTGAGAAGCTGTTATTATTATCCCTACTGCACTGGGAGCTGATCCCTGTGATTGCTACTTGATTTGTAAGTCACTACATTTTTTATTATTAAAGTGCATTATTGATATTACATCCATGGTCCTTTGTGTGCCCTATTTTCTGAGGCTGACAGTTATGTATCCAGTCGTGTGACCCGTTTGTGACCAGCTGAAGGATATCTACGTACACAAAGCTTAAAAGTTTTGTTATCTGGTACGCATACATCTGCACAAGTGTGTCCTGGGTGTTTCACATATATCATATGGAAATACTGCGAGTTCAGCCACTGTGACTTTGTTTGAGAATAAGCTGTAACTTGTATTCTACACCTACACATTGGATATTATATTACAGTTTTTGTTTCCTGGTTTCTTCTCCACTGGTGTTTCCGGTCCTACTGTGGGTTCTTGTGTGATCCCAATATTATACCAATATACTACACTATTGTGCGCCTCCTCCTCCATTTTTCTTTTTTATATATATATATATATATATATATATATATATATATATATATATATATATAATGAAAAAGTCACTGGATTAATGCTAACTCACAGAGATATTTGTCCCAGGTCTCCTGCCTTGAATAGGCTAAAAGCAGGGAGACTGTATAGCTCTGTGGGGAAAATTTTCCCATAATATGTTTCACAGCAGACTAATTAAGAGTTGCACCTGTGTTGGGCCTGTAAAAGGTTGCAGCCCTGATCACTCTGTCTCTCAGACCTGGGGAGGAGGCTGGCTGTCTCCTAAGAAAGCCTGCTAAAGGTGAGCAAATATCCTTTGTTTGGTGATGAGTCTGGACACAAGGTCTCAGACTTGAGAGAGGGCCTCTAGGGAATGTTTAGTTAGTGCTGGACAGGCAAGGCTTTTTGTTTATGTTTTGTTGATTTGCACATGATCAATAGAACTGTCTGAGGTCAGTTATACCAGAAATCTTGCATTTACGTGATTTATTGCTGTTGTTTAAAGCCATTTTTAAAAAGTATATTAAACGGAACCAATATTTCCTCATCAGTTTATTGTATGGTCTAATACATAGTTATGCAACGGTAGCATTTTCTGAGGGTGCCAGGTGTGTAAACCATAAAGTAAATATGTCTGATTTGCAAATAATGGTAGTTTTTTTCTAGCAATATTTGCAAATCAGACATTTTTACTTCATGATATTCGCTTTTTTACAAATAGGAAGAGAAAATTGTGCCTGAACTCTGGCAAAAATTGAGAAGTGTAAAGGGCCTATGCTAAACAAAAACTTTGTTTTATTGATTCCAATTTGAGAAAGCTATCAGGTCAAGAGCAGTGGTGATCAATGGTTGGTTCCATAGGGAATATGCTATTATTTTATAGCTATGAATATAGAGAGGCCACATAGAGAGTGACAAAGCAGCTGTAGGAAAGAGTTGTGCTATGTGAGGGTCTATTTTAGTGTGCAATATAGAATAGCATGTTGGTGGAATGCTTGTTGGAGATAGATACCTCCAGATCAAACCATAACCTGACTGAAAGGGAGTGCCAAAGAACACATTGCAAGATCTCCACCAAGAGATAGTGCCATGAGATTTGTCACGTAGGGTGAGCTGTATAAATAGTTGCTTGTGGTATGTCAGTGGAGTTATTGCACATATCTTTTATGTGTTCCTACTTGAGAAGCAATTTTTCCATTAGGCGCTAATGGAAGCCTAAAGCTTGAAATCTATTTCCATCAAGATTATAGAGAGATCAGTCTGGGACATGGAGATCTCAACCTCTCAGAAATTTTGCGTAGACAAAACAAACGATTGAAACATAAATAAAGGTTGTGCTGGACCAAGGTGTACTTGAATTGTCTATAAGTGGGGTGTAGAACTTGCCATGCGTCAACGAGGCTGTGAGTTTTCATAAGTGACATGAATGCGCAGAATTATCTGGAAGGGCCTGGGGTACGCTTAATGGATCAGACAGCAATCATATTTAGGATCTACACTGATTAGCCACAACATTAAAACCACTGGCAAGTGAAGTGAATAACATTGATTATCTTATTACAATGGCACCTGTCAAGGGGTGGGATATATTAGGCAGCAAGTGAACAGTCAGTTCTTGTAGTTGGAGTCAGGAAAAATAGAGGGTCTCTGGTAAGAAGAGATGCTTGATGGCATCTAAGGTGGGCAACTCCAGTCAGAGAAAGGGTAGGAGAAGTTTTAGTAAGGTGAGGTCAGAACCGGTGAAGAAGAAGACAATGGGATAATGAGGTAAAGTCACTCCATAGAAGACGAATGAAGCACCAAAAGAGAGTACTAGAAGTTTACCTTTCACATGAGAATGGGTGACCAACAAAGGTACATGGCCATAGCAGTACTTTTGAGTGGGGAAGATGTATGCATAGCAAACTGGGGTAGAGATGAGCATTGCAAATCACACTGTTGGTGTTTTATTATGGATTTATGTGTCGAGTACTGGGTGGAAAGATGTAGAGGACTGGGGTGAGGTAATCATGACTGTAGCACATAAGAGTGCACTCTTCAGAAGTCTAATGTTCTAGAGAATGTGCAAATAAGAAGCAATATTCAATACCAAATAACTATTTGGTAGTTCAGTGCCTCACCGACAGACAGTCCCCCAGTTGGGTATTGTGCTACCATTTTGTGCAAATCACGAAATGGGCCATCTCTATACAAGAAACAGAACCATGATGTAAATGCCTGAACAAGAAGCTTAAACAGCATGTAATATAACATAGTTGTAGCAGACATGTGTCAGGTCTTGTGGGGTTAAAGTGGCAAGCAAAGAAGTTCTGTATGATGTTGTAATAAGTTTCACAACGCTACCATCAGTCCGGTGTCATGCCAACAGTAAAGCATCCTGAGACCATTCATGTGTGGGGTTGCTTCTCAGTCAAGGGACTAGCAGGGGCTTGCTGCCGGTGGCTGCACACTATGTGCAGGTCCGTTCGGCAGTGACAGGCAGGGACAGTGTGCTGCCCGGCTGCTCTGATTGTATCCAAAGTCCATGCTTGACAAAATCCAAAATAAATTTGTAATTCCAAAAGTCCACAGAACCAGCAGTAGTCAGGTAGCACTAGTCTTAAGCAGGAATAGAGGAGGGACCCCACACTTTTTTTTTTTTTACTTTTATCTATTCTTTACAGTTTTTACAGGCAGTGTAACAGTGATGTGTATACAACTCTCTGCTACAACACAGGAGAGTTAGCTAACACGGGAGTGTTTTACATCACAGCAAATCGCCAGAGATGACCAGCGATTTTGAAGATCAGGGTCAAAATCGCAGCTTAATACATTTCAGAAAATTTTTACTAAAATCACGGGTTATCACCCGCGATTTGCCACGATTTTAACACACTGAAAAAATTGGACCTTGATACATTTACCCCCAGATCTCTGAACACTTAGGACTTTAACTCTTCCATCCATAACGAAAACCTTTATTTTATTACTTTAGCTTATCTGTACAAATTTCTTGATGTAACAGCTCTTAAATGTTGTGCCTTTTCCTCAGTCATTCATTTGTAAACTTGCCTAATGGAGGGGCCTCTGTGCTCTGAAAGCTAGCAAATATAATCTTTTTTTTTTGGTTAGCCAATAAAGGTATCACTCCTATAATACTTTTATCTTTTTTGACACAAAAGTATTTAACATCACATAGATTTTTCTGGCTAACACCGTATTGCAGTAGTAATAATAATAATAATAATAATAATAAAATAATTTTGCTACACATTTATATTGTTTATTCAAAATTTAATGAAATGATGATTAAAATATGTATGTAGGTGTAGTGTTTTAAAAAAAAAAAAAAAAACACTAGGAACTAATTTTGATTAATAAAAAAATGATAATACCCCTTATAATAATTATTATTATTAAATCACACTTATCCACTTCATTCTTGTCTTTAAAGAACATATGTATGATCTGAAGTTAAACATGGATATCGTTAAATATACATCAATGTAACGGTTTAACTCAGATCAGTGCCGACAATAAGTATAAATGAAGCTATCACTGCTCAATGGTTACTCAGAGTGTTGGAAAAATATTTAGGACTTATCTGCCTTTAATATTTGTGTGTGTTGTATGATATATAACAACACGCGCACTGCAAAGTGGCATGAGGGATCTGCTCTGATGTTGGGCAGTGAATAATTAATGCTTATAAAGTAGAATGTCAGAATGCTTTCATATGTTGAAATATAGTAGCATTGTGTCTTATAATTTTAAATTACAACTAAATAGTAAAAAAATAATAATACAATCGTAAGTGTAGAGCTTAAAATTAAAGCTTTTTATTTTCCATACATAAACTGTGAGGTCGCATAAGAGATTTTCTTATGTTAGGTAATAAATACTGAATGCCTGTAAGATAAGAAGTTAAATAACTTACACAAAGCAACAGCAAGGAAAGAGTGATTGATATTATAGCAGAACACGGCAGCACTTTGTCGGGCAGCTTTTAATCATAACATTTTAGACATTGCTATGTCTTGCAATACTGGTAAGGGGGGAACAAATTTAAAACAAACTGGGGTAAACATACATTCACTTCATAAAGGTAACAATGCATTTCCCATAGATTCTATAGCGTCTATAGAGCCTGATGATGTGGAACAATCCTGTTTAATGCATTGAAAAAATTGCAGGGAAGTTGGTTCTACTATCTACTGCTGGTCTCTGGATAATGTGTAACACTGACTAATCTGAGAGGCATCACCGGCAGAATAACAAGATTATGTATTCTTTAGATGTCTGATCCAGGGGTCCCTATGGATGGGAATCTGTCTGAAGAGTGGCTGTGTGTCAGATTTTCCATTATCAAAATATTTGATACCAGGAGCTACCACTCGGCCAATGAGGGGCTGACTAATACTTCCAGTAAATTGTAATGATCTCTTTTGCTGAGTTTAACATATGAGCAAACAGTTTAGACACCATATAAATAGTAACCACAATAAGAAACCAGTTGTGTACTATATAAAAGTTCACAGTGCGCACCACAGTTAATTGCATCCAATATCAATGTAGTGTCATTAGTATTAATGCATGGCCACACTGTTCTTGTTTGCTTATACGGTCAACCAGAGCCGTAACTTAGAATTCTAGCGCCTGGGGCGAGAAAGACAAATGCTGCCCCCCTAGCCCTAAATTTTAACCAAATGAATCTAAAATATTCCTTTAGCGTTGCGCCCCCCCCTTTAGCGTTGCGCCCTGGGCAGTCGCCCCTGTTGCACAGCCCTAGTTACGGCCCTGCGGTCAACCACATCAGCAGATCCTAATCTGCACGTCCTCCCCTTCCAATACCCGATCTCCACGGGATAAGTAGAATTCTAAAATATCAAACAGATGGGGGCGATTCTATAGTGTATCATCCAATGTAAAAAGTTTAATTTCATAAAACATATAATAATGCACGTACCAGAGATAAGATAATCAACAGCATATAAGAATCACAAGTCGGCTAACTCCTCCTTCTCTGAAACACTGTTCCAAATAGAGCAGCTCTCTTCTCACAAGAAATCCAGCGTCCAATCCCTCCTGCATTATTATGTTTTATGAAATTAAACTTTTTACATTCAATGACTATGGAAGCGCCCGCATCTGTTTGATAATTTAGATGTGCACTATACTTTGTAATATAATTTTGTTGTGATAGATGGGCATTCACAGTTACATAAAATTTGCACTAATCTTCATTTCAGATATTGACTAATACACAAATGTTTGTTGCTGTGATTAGTAAGTCTAATGTGTGCTCTTGCATTCTTCTCCTGTATTTTGAAAAGTTAGTCACAGCAATTATGCAGCTTTTCATACATTTAAAAAATTTGGGTACAATGACTAAATTAATTTTCCTCTTTTTTTAATTCCATATGAGTAATCGGTGCATTTGGTGGTGAAAACCATATTACAGAGCCTAATAGGATAGGAGGACATCATTATTTAAAATGTTTTATTTATTTGATTATGCTTTTTTTCTATTCTACATTAAAATACCAGTAATCATCATCAACCTGAGGTTGGGATGTGGCCTAGTGGCAAGGGATAGGTATGACATCATGGGGATGTAGCCAGGTCCAGAATTTATTCAAAATATTACAGGGAGCAGGTAAAGAAGTTTCAGACATTGCTCTCTAGGTTTTCTCATAGCCAGTACAGAAGGATAGCATAAAACAATGTTTATCATATACATACCCCCTTGCTAGGCACAAGGCAGCAAAGAATATCTTTTAGTTTACAGTCCCTTGAAAGATGGGGGAAGTATGCAGTAGATTTTGCACCCTCATGCGTAGAGGAGAAAAAAATGCAGCAATTTCTGTCTATCAACTGTCTTGATTCTGGTGGGACAATCACGATTGTCGGTATGGATAGGTGGTAAGTTTTTCTTCTATTACCGTGGTATTAAAAAGTCAGGATTAATTATTATTATTCTTGTTGATTTGTAAGGTGCCGCAGCACCGGTCAGTGTGGAAAAGAGGACATACATAAAACAGAGACATACAAGGTAGACAAAATAAACGCAGACCCCCTTTAATATGTAAGGCCCTCTTCCCTTCTGTCTCAATTCCATTTCTTCTTCTCCAACATCACAGTACTTGGAGCTATTGGAGACTTGGTTTTTCCACATTTGTTCTGTACTGTTGTACCCTGTATGATCCGCTGTTAGTTTTGTATTTTGTACGGCACTGCAGAATCCTTGTGCCATATAAATAAAGAATAATAATAAATAATAAAAACAAAGATTTGGGAGAGTCCTCCTAATGAGAGCGCTTACGTTGTAATTTTAAGAATGCACAGCTGAAACAAAAGAAAAAAGTATGGCTCAGAGTGGAAATTGGGATAGTTGTGAGGGTGCTTTATTGTGGGTAGTATAACAAAGACATGTTTTTCAGAGAGTGTTTAAAGAATTGAAGGCTGTGGGAGAGTCTGATCGGAAGAGATAGGGAATTCTATAAGTGGGTAGCAGTACATAAGAAGGTGGGAGAGAGACGATCCGAGGCGTAGGTCAGAGGTAGATCTAAGAGGGAGAGGCATTGTTGAGGGCTTTGAGGTAAAGGGGAATAATTTGAATTGGTTCTGGAAGACACAGGAAGTCAGTGTAGGGAACTGGCGTGGTAGATGTGGACCTTCGAGAGAGGAAGATCAATCTTGCTGCGGCATTTAAAGTAGATTAACGCCAGATAGATGGATGAGGGGAATGCCAGATAGGAGGAGGTTGCAGTAATCAACATGGGAAAAGAGTTTTGGTAGCATCTTGGGCAGCATCTTGGGCCTAGTGGTTTGCAATTCTATCTTACAGCACTGGGGTCATGAGTTCAATTCCCGACCATGGCCTTATCTGTGTGGAGTTTGTATGTTCTCCCCGTGTTTGCGTGGGTTTCCCCCGGGTGCTCCGGTTTCCTCCCACACTCCAAAAACATACTAGTAGGTTAATTGGCTGCTAACAAATTGACCCTAGTCTGTGTGTCTGTGTGTGTGCGCATATTAGGGACTGTAAGCCCCAATGGGGCAGGGACTGATGTGAATGAGTTCACTGTACAGCGCTGCGGAATTAGTGGCGCTATAAAAAATAAATGGTGATGATGATGATTGTTTAAGAAAATGTGTGGGCAGCACTTCTGCCTCACAGCATTTCTGCCTTATGAGTTCAATTCCCAACCATGGCCTTATCTGGGTGGAGTTTGTATGTTGTCCCTGTGTTTGCGTGGGTTTCCTCCCACACTCCAAAAACATACTGGTAGGTTAATTGGCTGCTATTAAATTTCCCTTAGTCTCTCTTGGTCTGTGTGTGTATGTTAGGGGATTTAGATTGTAAGCTCCAATAGGGCAGTGACTGATGTGAATGAGTTCTCTGTACAGTGCTGCGGAATTAGTGCCGCTATATAAATAGATGATGAAAATTACATATTTTAATCGTCTTTTCCACCAGGATGTGGTGTCCACTTATCAGTGGGCTGCTCTTTTCAGCACATTCCCACAGAGAAGCTCTATGCTCTATGTGGGCAAAAGGAGTTTGTGCAGAGCGCCTGTGATGTCATCTATGGGAGTCACTAGCACAGGCACAGTCTCCTTCCTACCATATTAAATAGCAGCAAAAAAAGGCAGAGCTGGTCCCAAGTGAAAGCTCATCAGGACACTGGTGGCGTGTAAGCCCCTTGCTGCCCACAACTGTAAAGCAATGCCCTCACAATGAATGGCAGTGCCTCAGACTGCTTAGGCTTCATAGTGAATGAGTTAAGGGAACAGGGTTGGATGACCTGTGAGGTGATCTAGAGACCATTAGGTCTCTGGTGGGTGATCTCCTATACAGGGATTATCAGGGCCTAGCCTAAAGAGGGCTGGCCCTGCTAATCCTCTGCTCTCAAGAGGATGGCCTATAGCTGGCAGGGCATTCTGGGACATCAGCTGGCTATCTACTAGCCAAGCATACGGGACTTGTAGTCTCACAACACCTGGAGAGCCACAGGCTTGGTGTAAAGTGATAACCACAACCCTTGTATAATGAACACACACTCCAGTGACACAACAGTGAACTCGTACTCGTACCAGTGTTGGTACATTGTCAAGCTCCTTCAAAATTCCACTGGAATCTGAGTGAATTATGATATTAAATTTAATGAATTGGTTTAGCCCTTTCATCCAATTGACTTTATCTCTACATAATTTAACTAGCAATTCAGTATTCAAAGACATACTTCTGAACATGATAAGAAAAACTTAATCAGATCTCTAGGGACATAGGAAACTGCCTGATTCACTGGAGTGTAATCTGTAATTACTTCGAATGTGCTTTCCATAGTCAAAGGCAACGCTATCTTCCTACTCAGACAGCAGTTCCTGCAAGTTCTGCATTTCTCACACACATCATCTGCTTCACTTCTTACAAACACAGCGGTATTATTACACGTTAGAAAGTTCTCCTGTCAGAATCTGCTTTAATGCATTTCTCGTATGTTTTTCTGAAATTCTCCATTCCCCACATACTATAATTCTTGCCTGTTCATCAGGGGATCTTTTTAGCTGTTTTCTCTTCTCTGTAGTCAGTCATACAGAACTACCTGTGGGCATACTGCAGAGCCGGCTCTCTCACTCGCCCTGTGCATCTCTTCATCACCTCAGCCTGTGCCCCCTATGTATCTCTTCTATCCGAACAGCCCCTGCTCTGCCCGTCACACGCAGCGAGGGAGTCTCCATCTCTCCGACCCTCCCCGACCAGTAGCAGCATCACTGGTACCCGTTACTATGGCGACCAAGGAGTATAAAAGGCACTGGAGGCCCCGGGACTTACCCACACTGGGGAACATAGTGGAGGCAGGGGGTGTGTGACACACCCACACCTGGACACTACACCACAAGCCAGGAGACCTGAGCCCAATACTGAGACAACATGCTCCGTCCCCGGGACCTCCGGCGCAGCTCTGGTACTCGGACCTTCCTTGATGCTATGCACGGGGGTAAAGTGCACCTGGCCCGCTTCGTGCTGGACGCTCTGGACCAGAGGATTTTAAACTCCCCGGCGGGAGAGCAGGGTCGCACTCCGCTCATGTTCGCTGTGTGTCTGCGGGAAACCGAGCTCCAGACTCGTTTTGTGCGACTGCTTCTGGATAAGGGCGCGGATGTGAACGGACAGGACGAGGCGGGACGCACAGCGCTCAGCCTGGCCTGTGAGCTCGGGCACCTGGATGCCGTGAAGCTGCTGGTACAGCACAGCGCAGACCCGGAGATCCCTGACCGGGCTGGGAACCGTGCGCTCATGTACGCCGCTTCTTGCGGCCACAGCGCAGAGCTGCACTTTCTACTGCGTTCCTACAAGCGCTTCGGGCTGCGACTGGACGCCACTAACCGGGCAGGTGTGTCAGCTCTGGACGCCGCCCGGGTCTCAGGGCATTGGGAATGCGAGAGAGCCCTCACTGGGCGAAGCGCTCAGAGCCCCGAGCCCCGCAGAGGAGAATCGGCAAGAAACGAGGAAGGGGCAGGTCGCAGCCCCAAGCCTTTGTCCAGGCAGATGCTGGAGCGCTTTGCCCGCCCGTTCTCACACCGGAGGGAAGAGGAGGACAGGAGTCGGGGCATCCTCATTCGCTCAACCAGCTGTTCTCCGGCTACTACAGAGCCGTCCGCGGACTGGGGGCAAAAAGTGTCTCTGCGTGTTCCGGACCACAGCATCCAGCGAGTGCACAGCTGGGATGGAGCAGTCAGGGAGCCAACCCAGTGCAGCCGCCTGCTCCGCCGGGTCACATCACCCGACTTCTGCCAGGGTCTATCCGGGGGTATCCTACCCACCTACCCCGGGGACATAAGGAGGGCGAGGAGAGACAGCACCTGCAGCAGGAGCCAGCTTATAGTGCCCAGCAGCAGGCAAGCCCTGACTTTGTAACAGGGAGGGGACATGGAATGGTCACCTGATGTGCAAGTAATGACCACCGGATTACATGTGTGGGGCAATCGATGGACATTTAAATAATGGCTTTGTAATGAGATGCAGGTATGGACTTTTGACAGGACAATGACTAATGGACATTAAAATAATGTGGCACTGACTGACGAGCAGTGTTGTCTAAAGTGCAGCGCAAATTATACAGTGAGCAACATTTACACAGCAGAGGAGGAGAATCATTGCACAAAAGAGCCGGAGTGACTGATCACTTGACAGAGGATTTATGTTTTCTTCTTTTGTATCAGAACAAGAGGACAGATAAATAATATAGTTGCAAATTTGAAATAATGGACTGCCAAAAAGTGGCAGCGTGAGAAGGGGATTCAAAGCCTTATGCCCTGGCACATTTATGTGTCACTTGCTAGTTGCTCTTGTAATGATGCTTTATCTATGTTAATATGCCTATACAGCATACTATTTATTCTTTCTTCTAGTGGTTATATATAAAATGACAGGAGCAACATTGTGTCAATGGGTCTGAACCCCAAAGCAGGATTTTTATTGGGGTCGGCTAATAAGAGGTAAGCTCCAAGCATTTAACAGTGTAGTAAACTGACAGCTAATATCTAGTTTTTCACCTAGATAGGATTTCTTAACTTGTAAATTGCAATCCAAATAATTGTATTTATAGGTTTGATTCCCATGATGCTCTTTTTTCAAAATAATAATTAGTTTTTCAAAAATCATCATTATCCTGTAGCCCAAAGGAAATGTATTTAAAGAATATTCATCGGTTAGTGAAAACTAAACCATGGGTGCCAAGCAAACATTAATTAAACATTAATCATTTTACTACAGAGGTAAATGATTAAGAAGCTCTGAACTAGTGAGATCTCACTTGATTTGTACGCACATCCATATTAAATTAGAGCAGGCCAAGCAGATACAATGAGTCTGTGGTAAGGTTAGTTAGCAGCAATGTACATGAAGCAATAAATGGCAATGCTTTACTGAAGATAGATGTTAAGTGTTATAAATGGTCTAGTAATGGTACTGGAGATAGGAAATTATATTTCCTGCTATAGAAGTTAACTGCAAGGCAGGGCACCAGGGAACTCGCCATCCATTATACGGTCATATTACAGTGTAAAGTACAACATGGAATGCTGTAAACTAATGGTATTTGGCAGACAGTTGAACTGTGGCAGAAGTCTTAAAATCACAAGGAATGTTTAGAGGATAGAAGGCTGAACATGATACACTCATGCAGCTTGAATTGAAGTTTATATAGGATGTTAAAATGACCCACATATAAACCATCTCCAATGTGTGTGTTTTGATCACTTTCTGCTTTTGAAATGTGAAATATTTCTCCTGCGATACAGTCATATCCTGTGACAATGGGCATGGAAAACGTAGACATGCTTTTATGATTTAGAGAAGCCTTGTGCTTCACGGTTTTAAATAACTGCTTCATAATAGGTCATCATCAATAATTACACTTTACAGCCTTAATGCCTTTAACACAAGACTTACTGCCTTGGTTTAAGAGAACATAGACGTGGAATTATGTTGCAATACAAGCAAAGTGTACTAGAAATCAGTAAGAAGTACAATCAGATGTCAAACTGTCTCGCTACAATTTAGTGTGGTTGGTGTTGTCTTGTCCTTTCCTTTGAACATCACAAATTAATAATATTATGAATGATAACTTTATAATCTGTAAAGAAAGTTAAACCTTGCATTTCTTGCAGTCAGTTCTATAAAACATTTAGGCTACCTTACACCAAATTAAGTTTACCCAACATCTGTAATTTGTATATGTAAAAACAAAACTCAAAGCTGTCTTCAAATAACTTTTTAAATCAGAAAGATGTTTACATCAAATCGTAGTCCCTAATGTTATTTGATTATTTGGTCTTGTATTAGTGAAAAATATATTAATATATGACAACACTGATCACAGATTTTTACTGAATATAACACTAAAGACACGTTTATGGCTTATGAAGATGCCATTCAACATAAACAGGTCAGGTTTTCAGGGAAATATAATAACTGTTTATTATATACTTGAAATGTAACTATGTTCACACAAATATGTTGAGTGTTCACCATCAGAGTTACTTAAGGAAGGTGTCATTTTTAAGTAGCTTGTTATTTAATTTATAGTCAAATCACTTACGTTATGTGTTACACTATTCAGGCTTGGCTACATGAGAAGTGTGCTGAGGGATCTTGGAAGAAATTACACAGAAATGTGATATTAGATGCTCATGATGACTTGTGAACAGCCCCCCTCTATGGAACCATGCTGCATCCAACAGTCCAATACCCAAGTACACAGTTAGCAGCTTCCATATTCACAGATCATATGACAAGTCTACGATATTGCAGCATGGTCGTATATATATCAGTGAAACAATGTACTAGCAACCCAAAACTAAAATGTGCTAGCTTTAGAGAACATTGCAAATATATACATTAACATGTTTTTTTTGGGCTAAATGCACACTAAAACCCATTAATAATAAACTTAAACATTTAAAGCTTAATATGAACGTCAATATATGAAGCAAGAGGGAGAGTGGACTGTTCAGTCTTACCCACACATTCCCCTCTAATGGACCTTTCACAATGTTTAAAAGGATGTTTATAATGGACAAAACAAAAACAAACAAACTGAAATAGCAAAGCATACCATGCTCGTTGTCATACAATATAGAAAAGCTCTACTTAGTTCTGATAAGTATAAACAAATTATTTTAGGTATATTCTTTATCTAAGTAATAAACAGCATATAGTTTATTCCTCTTAAATATGTTTGTAGGCTTTGTTTCCTCAACTCTGCCATTAACACATACATTACTTCTAAGCCACCTGGACATCAATGGAGAGCATTCTAATTTGCCTATTTTATGTGTAAATATACAGTATATCTAATTTGTAGAAACCATTTCCTTGGCCAGTAAGTGGTAATTGCGTCTTTTGTATTAACACACTTGTAAATACATATATAACACAAACTGTTTTATGTTGTTTTGTGCGTCTGTCTTTTTTATACAGTCTTAAGCACTGTAGAATATATTGGCACTATATAAATAAATGCTAATAATAATATATTATCACTATAACAGTGTTTTTGGACTCATGTGTGTCACAATATCAAGCTGGATTTGTCAGAAAAATATATAGTGTAATAGAAACTGCTTTTAAAACATGAAGGGCTGATATGTAAAATGTAACCGAAACAGAAAATAATTACTTTGGTTTTGAGGTGTACTATTCTGTTTCATGCCATATGTTGGGGGATTTTTTTGTTTTGTTTTGTTGTTTTTTTTTTACAAAAAAGTAATTGACATTATTAGGTAACTAAAAATGCAGTCTGTGGAAAATGTGTTGGTAGGGGTGTCACATCAAACACGGTAGGCAATCACTGCCCTAATAGGGGCAAGGAAGTTGTGGGAATGTCTGATCTTCTCCTCTCAGCTATAAGCTGGATCGTTTCATGATTAGTTACATGGCTATGCATTGTATCCAAAGTATGTATGTAGTATTATATATACACTTTACTTACTATGAATACACTGTTCTCGATTAGTACATTTCTTCAATTTTTTAAAAAAATGTTTAAATTACAAATGGTTTTGCTTGATAATACATATTATGTATTTACAACCAAGTCAGTAGAATATATGAATATCAATATTTGTCACTCAAAATCACTAATTCTGGGCAGTACTCAAACGTGTATGTTTTATGTGCATTGCATCAAAGCATTTTATTCCCAGCTGAAACTTCTCAAACGTCCGTGAAATGTAGATAAATAACCTAATCTTTCTCTGACTTCCTGTCTGCGAATGAAGGTCATGATTGGTTTATAAAAGACAAATAATCTCTGAAGACAAATACTTTCTGGAGAATATCTTCCTCCGAGCAGAGATCTGGCACAGAATAGAGAGGAAACTGGAGACGGACTGATTGTAAACATTCAAAAAACAACAATCAGACATAATAAGCTATGATAGACTATCAAAGTTTTTATTAAAACATTTCTGTTGAAAGTGCTTGGTGTTTGTAGACAAACGGGTTACATATGACAGCAGCAGTACAGCTTATTTATTTTATGTTCACCAACCTGGTCCATTGAGTATATCACTGGACAGCCAGTAGATTTAACCAGTTGGTGTTTTATAAAATCCTTTTTAACACGATGGGGATTTGCTGGCACAAAGACGTACAACCCATATTTTAAACATAGTCATTATAATGTAATATATAATATAAAGTTTTTACTTTTTAATTGATCTGAAAAAGTGTGCACTCCATCATTTAGGGTCAATTTGAACACAATGGGTTAGGTAGGACAGAATAATACAGATTACTTCGTCGTGAAAAAATAATCCTCCAGGTTCTGATTTTATATCTATAAAGACCTCGTCCAGTCAGTCAACACTTCCTGCATCCAGATTCAAGTTTATCCAAACGCAACAAAATAAAACAAAACGTTTTTTACAAAATCAACAAAAGTTGCCTGTAGGTGCATTTGTGTGAGATTGTTGCTGCCATTTACCATGTAACAAATGGGAAACACAGTGAATGTAATATGTTGTTTTTTTAAATAAATTATATTGAGACAACCCTTAAGGTTGTGCAGGCCTGCATTAACCTGTGAACAACAATGTTTTTACTCTACAAGTTGATATAAAAAAAACATTGGTAATTGTCTGAATATTTTGTAATACACTTATCAGACACTGAAATGTCACAAAACATTTGTGGTTTTAATACTAATTCTTTATGCCAACTCCTGTTACTAAACATCACACCAATCAAGTATGAATTCACTCTGCTTGATAGTTGTGTGGCATGTTCATGAAATGAGAAGAGACTTCAGTAAAGTCTACCCTATGGACCTCATTTAGAGTCGGACGCAAAGTCCATTTTAGGCGCATCTAACCAAAAAACACTACCACGCATGTGCAGAAAGCACCAAATCCGCCTGCATCTTGGACGCAATTAACACTTGCGACTCACTACGAGAGAATGGGAGGAACGCGGAATTGTGAAGGCGTGACCATGTAAATACACCCTAGTCGCAGTGAGGCGCAGACGCAACACACGTCAAAACAGGGCTAAAGCTGTGCGGCAGGAATTAGGTGGCGCAAGCGGTTAGCTAGCTGCAGGAACTGCTCGCAGCTCGATAGGGTATTAAGAGTGGGAGGCGACTGGGGTTGCTTGCCACTCGTAATACCCTACCAAGCTGCGGCACACTCCCATTCCTACACTTCTTAAACGGACTTTGTGTCCGACTCTAAATGAGGTCCTATATGTGTTCTCAACTATAATAATGTGAATCACCTGTGCACTGGAACACAATATATTTAAAGGCATATGTCTAGTGTTAAACCTTGACACTTTAAGGGACATTTATTAAAAAAACAAACACACACACAAAACAGTTGCACTATAGGAGCATACATTTATACATACTCAAAAGTGCAACAAATTCATACACTTAATTGTTTTATATGTATATCTCCAAAAATGTATTATTTCACAGCTGAGCAACCTGTCACACTTAAACCACAGTCACTTTTATGTCAAAGCTCTTTCGAATTGACAGTTGACGCAATACGTCCAATCAACTCGCTATATAGTGTATTCGTCCTTTGCATTCTTTGTGCAACATATTTTATAACCAACTTATCATTTGGAACGTCTGTAAATGTCCTAATTAGCGTTAAATTAGATCTTATGTTGGATTGCATTGTTAAACATTTGAATCTCAAATAGAGACCAACAGCAGACTGCAAGCCATACACTGTATTTGGTTTGTGCAACCAGCCCTCCCCTTCTGGTTGTTTGAGGAAGTGCCTTGAGAACAACAGTCAGGTGCTGTACTTGGGTAAAAGAAAATAAGGTGCCTCTGCAGTGATCCATTGTATATCTTTATATTCCAGTGTAAAAATAAATCATCATTTACCACTTTGATGCCGGAGCAGCCAGCATTAAGTTTTCTGTACTTTCATGCAGCAAAATAGTTAATAGCTACTGTAAACAATCACATTTAACCCTGTTGAGAGCCAGAGAGGTCTCTGTGAAGTCCAAGTAGATTATCTTCTACCACAACCAATACATTTTATAGATCTGTCATATAAATTATATCTGCAGCACTGTGATTATACTCTGAAAGTGGTGTGCACTGCAACAGAGACCACAGTGCGGGTAATCAGAAAGTAATCAATGCCCGTGACTCTCCTGTGCTTAGCAGAAGAGATGGCGCAGTTGCATGAACAGGTTCTTAATGAAGTGTCAGGAATACATCTTCTTCCCAGGATTAGCAGGTAGAGTTCCTCTTGTGATATTGCTGAATCAGAGGCACCAAACATTCTGGACGACCAGACTGAAGTAGGAAAAAATGGTCCAGGAGCTCCTGGGCTGTGGCTCTTTCTGCTGCTTCCCGTGTCAACATTCGCTCCAAGAAATCTCGCAGAATTGGGGATGCCTAGGAAAGGAATGAAAGCAATGAGCATTAACTAACAATCTCATGTATTGTCTCAGCGGCATGATCGCTACCTGTTCTTTAAGTGTCATTTAATTTTATTTTTTGACTCTCACAGTTTATAGCATCATTCCTGCTGAATGAAACAAGAATATTCCTAAACACTAGGGGGCTCTTTTTAAAACACACATAAAATGTGACATGCAATCTCTCTTATAGCTAGAATACTTGTTTTGGTCTTGTTTTTGAAGAGTTTTAGTCATCATCAACTGACCAGTAACAGGGACACCTGCTGTCTATGGAAATGTATAATCTAATGAGAAGTGGGATATGTGGTGTATTGATTATATAGATTTGTGGGGCATTTCCAGCTCAGCAGGTGGCTGCACAGTTTCTTACCCCCAAAAAATGACTTCATTTTTACATGTTCTCGGAGGTTCCAGGAACAGGCACTGGCCTATATTTTCAGGGTGATTTGTTTTTCACCATCCTGGGACATTTTATTAGGGAAAGAATAACTATGCAAGGTGGATAAATAGCAGCATTTGAGCAAAAGTAAGTACACTGCATGTTTGCTTTTTAACATAGCTGAAAAGGTAATTTACTGACACCAAAACTTGCAAAGTGTACATAAGTATTATCCTTACAAGTAGAAAAATACCTCCTACAATCTTTACATAATGGTTATGGAGTTTATGGATAGAGGAGAAACATTTATATAGTAGAAAGCTCAAATGGCAAAGCGCAGCATGTCAGTTATGCTTGCTGGGACATTACCGGTCATGCCCCTAAGTGTGTACAGAAGGCATTTATAATACCTTGGAAATTAAAGGCCTTTTACTTGTATACTTCTAGCAATCGCTTCTTGGCGAAGATCAAGTGTAGATGCCCATGTACACTGGGCATAATAATGTCTATTGGTAAGATATAATGTTTTATCTGGAGTTCTGCTTTAAAAACCAATATTTAACAATGTACAGATTACAGTAACACAGAAATACACCATGACTCTGGTGGTCTTGTTCACACCTCCCAGTGACTGAATGTGTAGGCCGGCACTAGGACCCTGGGGAGACACAGGAGGAATGTTGCCTAGCAACATCAGGCTGGTATAAGGGGATCAGAACCTGTGTGAAGGAACAGCCAGGGACCATAGTTGCCAATTCCGCTTATAACAAGCAGAATTGGGCTTCTTTTTTTTGTCAAGTTGCGGTTTTTTTTTGCACTGCCGCGGGTAGCTTGTTTTT
The DNA here is from genome assembly GCF_038048845.1 of Mixophyes fleayi. Taxonomy (NCBI): domain Eukaryota; kingdom Metazoa; phylum Chordata; class Amphibia; order Anura; family Limnodynastidae; genus Mixophyes; species Mixophyes fleayi. The sequence continues at coordinate 50,155,516 of NC_134413.1, read as the reverse complement.
GGGCTTGGGCACGTTCTCCAAGTCCTCAGGCTGCATAATCGTTGTTTTTGCTTTTTTTTTCCATCTGTTACCATTTTCTGATTAGTGCATTCATTTTTTTTTTTGTAGGTGGGTTGTGCAGTAAATTCATCCAATGAAGTGGCACTTTGTGGGTGGGTGGGCGGAGTCAGAGGAGGACATGGAATAAATCACAGGAAGACGGATCTGCAACAACCTGCTGAAGTAAGTGCTGTGTCTGTCCGATGGCTGCACTTATAGCAGGTAACACCACAATATAACACCCTCCCCTCCCATTCAGTAAGCTGCTCATGTCAGAAGACTGCTTTCAGAGCCCTATTTTATACTGTTATATCATGGGGGCTGTGGTATAGACATACCAGTGTCTTTGCATACATTATATTAAGTCCATGTATGTCGTGGATCTAGCCTTTTTTACTTGCCGGGGCGATGATGTAGTGTAATTATTGTTAATAAAAAACTGTGTATTTGGGGATGATTATTGAATTACTGCATTTGCTTCTTCTTTTGCCATGTCAGTGTAGAAATGTGTCCTCTTGTGTTTCTAAAGGTTTTTCTAAATGGAGATTCAGTGTAGAAATTAGTGTTATAGAAAAAGGACGGTACCCCTGTAAGTTGGGCTTTTTAGGACTTGTTTGGGCTTGTTTTTCACTAAGTGGTTGCTTGTTTTTCATTTCAGAGTTGGCAACCCTGGGACAGAGGGAGGAGGTCCTGGGATCCCCCTTGTAATCTGGGGAGCTGGTCCATCGCCTGCTGCCACTAGGGGCTAAAGTACAACATCACAGACAGAATACTAGTGACATGCGGGCAGATTTCAGGGAGATATTACCTCAGAAAGTGACAGGATGATAGAAAGGAGAGACAGCAGAGAAGGGAAGCTATATTGTCCCCGCAGTGGAGGGGAGAGAGATATTGTCCCCACAGTGGAGGGGAGAGAGATATTGTCCCCCGCAGTGCGAGGGGAGAGAGATATTGTCCCCGCAGTGGAGGGGAGAGAGATATTGTCCCCACAGTGGAGGGGAGAGAGATATTGTCCCCACAGTGGAGGGGAGAGAGATATTACCCCTTGCAGAGGAGGGGAGAGAGATATTACCCCTTGCAGAGGAGGGGAGAGAGATATTGTCCACACAGTGGAGGGGAGAGAGATATTGTCCACACAGTGGAGGGGAGAGAGATATTGTCCACACAGTGGAGGGGAGAGAGATATTGTCCCCACAGTGGAGGGGAGAGAGATATTGTCCCCACAGTGGAGGGGAGAGAGATATTACCCCTTGCAGAGGAGGGGAGAGAGATATTACCCCTTGCAGAGGAGGGGAGAGAGATATTGTCCACACAGTGGAGGGGAGAGAGATATTGTCCACACAGTGGAGGGGAGAGAGATATTGTCCCCACAGTGGAGGGGTGAGAGATATTACCCCCCGCAGAGGAGGGGTGAGAGATATTACCCCCCGCAGAGGAGGGGTGAGAGATATTACCCCCGCAGAGGAGGGGTGAGAGATATTACCCCCCACAGTGGAGTGGTGAGATATATTACCCCCTGCAGAGGAGGGGAGAGAGATATTACCCCCCACAGTGGAGGGAAGAGAGATATTACCCCCACAGTGGAGGGGAGAGAGATATTACCCCCGCAGTGGAGGGAAGAGAGATATTACCCCCGCAGTGGAGGGGAGAGAGATATTACCCCCACAGTGGAGGGGAGAGAGATATTACCCCTTGCAGAGGAGGGGAGAGAGATGTTACCCCTTGCAGAGGAGGGGAGAGAGATATTGTCCACACAGTGGAGGGGAGAGAGATATTGTCCCCACAGTGGAGGGGAGAGAGATATTGTCCCCACAGTGGAGGGGAGAGAGATATTACCCCTTGCAGAGGAGGGGAGAGAGATATTACCCCTTGCAGAGGAGGGGAGAGAGATATTGTCCACACAGTGGAGGGGAGAGAGATATTGTCCACACAGTGGAGGGGAGAGAGATATTGTCCCCACAGTGGAGGGGTGAGAGATATTACCCCCCACAGTGGAGGGGAGAGAGATATTACCCCTTGCAGAGGAGGGGAGAGAGATATTACCCCTTGCAGAGGAGGGGAGAGAGATATTGTCCACACAGTGGAGGGGAGAGAGATATTGTCCACACAGTGGAGGGGAGAGAGATATTGTCCACACAGTGGAGGGGAGAGAGATATTGTCCCCACAGTGGAGGGGAGAGAGATATTGTCCCCACAGTGGAGGGGAGAGAGATATTACCCCTTGCAGAGGAGGGGAGAGAGATATTACCCCTTGCAGAGGAGGGGAGAGAGATATTGTCCACACAGTGGAGGGGAGAGAGATATTGTCCACACAGTGGAGGGGAGAGAGATATTGTCCACACAGTGGAGGGGAGAGAGATATTGTCCCCACAGTGGAGGGGAGAGAGATATTGTCCCCACAGTGGAGGGGAGAGAGATATTACCCCTTGCAGAGGAGGGGAGAGAGATATTACCCCTTGCAGAGGAGGGGAGAGAGATATTGTCCACACAGTGGAGGGGAGAGAGATATTGTCCACACAGTGGAGGGGAGAGAGATATTGTCCCCACAGTGGAGGGGTGAGAGATATTACCCCCCGCAGAGGAGGGGTGAGAGATATTACCCCCCGCAGAGGAGGGGTGAGAGATATTACCCCCGCAGAGGAGGGGTGAGAGATATTACCCCCACAGTGGAGTGGTGAGATATATTACCCCCTGCAGAGGAGGGGAGAGAGATATTACCCCCACAGTGGAGGGAAGAGAGATATTACCCCCACAGTGGAGGGGAGAGAGATATTACCCCCGCAGTGGAGGGAAGAGAGATATTACCCCCGCAGTGGAGGGGAGAGAGATATTACCCCCACAGTGGAGGGGAGAGAGATATTACCCCTTGCAGAGGAGAGGAGAGTGAACACTGCTGTGAGAGAGAAATGTGAACTAATCTTTAATGTGACTGCACCATTAATATTCTGGCATGTAGCCGTTAAGAACTGTGCAGGAGGAGACAGGAGATGTATATAGGAATTGTTCATAATGACTTTATACTTTATATATAAAATACACTGTACATTAAGAAAAAGACAAAAAACAGAAACCCAGCAACTTAAGAGGCTTATTCGTCTATCCAATAATGACGGTGGATTAGTGGTAATGCTATTTTACTGCACTACAGACGGAGACAAAAAATTATTTAAAAGTTCATATTGTTTTAGCACATTGCCCTTCAAGTTTCCTCTCACTTTGTTCTTTAAGTGTCTGCATTAAATATTGAATTTGGAGATGTGACCAAGGATCTTTCCTAGTATCAATGCATAATTATTGATTTGGACACACTTAGTATACGTTCTCATTTGTCTAATGACTCTATATTAATTTTCGCAAATGAACAAAAAGGACTATGTTCTCATCTCAAGAGCATGCTGTACTACTGAAAAAAATGAAAACCATGTTGTGTCACTTCTATGGTAGATATTAACGTAAACTCCTTACAAATATCTATTTAATACATATCATTTTTCAAAATAATATCCTTTAATGTATTGGGTGTGGCTTTTTATTAAATGGATGGGATTTACATATTTCATATATTAGACAGTGAATTGTTTGGGCACTATTAACAGTATGTATACTACAATTAATTCATCTTCTGCTCTTTGCGTCTGCAACACCCTGCAATACATTCCTTTGTTAGCAAGAGGTTAATGGATTAGATTGAGCATTATTCTTTGATAGACAGAGGTCCAAAGCACAAATTCCTTCTCACTCATTTAATTCTGTCATTGGGCCTCACTTAGGAAGCGGAAAGTGGGTGAGGCGTAGCTCAGAATCCTCTTTGGTGGTATCGTGC